>NC_134283.1:44746882-45031882 GCF_949628215.1 Phalacrocorax aristotelis | reverse complement strand
TCCCAGGAAAATATTTGTAAAAATAATTTGCTATAATTAGAAAAACGATTCATTGAAAATTCATTACTGGAACCCCGTCCTGCAAGTCGGAGTTAGGCAGGCTCCAAGACACTTCTTTCTGGGACATGTTACTGGTAAAGAGACAACCAAAGTGACGCCTATGTTTGTTTTACAAGAACGTTTTTTGAGTGCCAGCTCCCAGAATCAAACGATTACGTGGTTTGCTACACCTATTAAAAATTATTGATTCTTGCCCCTGTGCCTGGTGAGGGTCCTGACTCCCAGAAAAGAATCACAGAATCATTAAGGTTGGAAAAGCCCTCTAGGATCGTCAAGTCCAACCATCAACCTAACGCTACCATGTCTCCGAAACCGTGCCCTGAAGTGCCACGTCTACACGTCTTTTAAATACCTCCAGGAATAATGGGAAAAAAGAAGTGGATATATATTAGTTTGACAGTATTTCATGCAACATCTGCTCAGCTGTGGCAGTGCTGCTGACAGCTCTTACTGTACCTGTTTCTAGGACCATCAGTATTTCCTCACCGCACTTGTGATGCCTCTGCATCCTGTGCTGTTCGACACCTGGGAGTCATCCCTGCTTCACCCCTCGGAAGAAGGGGGGCTGTCACTGCAAGGACAAAGTAAATTTGGGTGATGTGACCAAGCCCAAATGTTGCCTGAGTTTCAGGTATTCCAGTGCTCCAAGCGAGGAGCTCTGCTATCCTGCGCCCTTCCCTGGGGCAGCGCAAAGGCTCCCCACAGCTGGAAACCAGCAATTCCAGCCAGGGATCAGCACTCCCTTTGCCATCCCTCTGCACCTGTGCGGAGCCCTTCGGATACAGCATCCTGCTACCCCCCGGGCACCGATGCAGCCTGCATCCCGCTGCTCTACCCATCCCAGAGCTCTGGTCCTGGCAAAGACACGCACAGCTCGCTCACGTTTGTTAAAAAGGGAGATGGCACCAAAAGGCAACCCTTGAACACATCCCTCCGACCCGGGATTTTGAGCTTTTAATATTCCTTCGGGTCTGGGACTTTTCAAACACAGCAGAGCAGGCTGGGGGCTGAGGGGTGGTAACCCTCTGACCAATTACAAAGTAATTAAAAGACCCACCATGGGCTCTGCAGAGAAAGCTTTGCATGTGGACTTCAATTATCGTACCACAGCCTTGCCAGAAAAACACAAAAGAGGATCTCAGGCAGCTTGGAGGATGCATATGGCTTGTGTAGGTGGAGAAAGCTAAGCGACTGTTACTTTGGGTAGGAAGTGGATTTTCTCTCTCCTATAATCTTGTTAAATTACCCTGTTTTTAAATCAATGATTTATATCTCTCTCTTCAAATCCAGAGGGGGGAGAAAAAAACCCTCTCTAAACAGCAAGTATGTGACAAGCAATACATTTTCACTTTCATTTATCCGCACATCGCAAAGTTCACTCAGCAAACCAAAAGTGTTAAAGGAAAATACTGGGAAGGACTGGTTAAAAAGAAAACTTTGGCTGAAATGAGATGGAAAACAGATTTCCCGGGTTAGGTAAGTATCAGAAAATAATACATAATGTTAGACATCTGAAAAAGGAAGTAGGAAAATATTTAGGAATTTGCATAACCATTTGCAGCCTAAGAAAAGCACAGAAAAACAGTTTCGTTATGAAAGGACATTTCAAATAGGCGCCCGTGCCGGGAGGTGCTGCACGCTGTGGTCTTCACTGGGCAAGGGCAATCCCCTGTGTGCAGCACTTTTTCTTGCAAGTACCTGTGTATAACGGGATGAGGATTCCCAAACAGGTTTTCCTTTGCGGTGCTTGCTGTTTGGGTTTCAGGGAGTCTCCCCCTCCCTTTTACACCAGTTTTGCACCTGTGTAGGTCTAGCGGCTTCCAAGGGGAATCATGTCTTGGCAACACTCACAAAAATAAAATGAAATAAAATAAAAACCCTGCACAGAGCTGAGACAGAGGCCACGCCGCAGCCCACCTGCAACAAGTGTGGGCTGGCACACGGGAATTTACACCAACAGCCACGGATATTGAGACAAGGAAAAGGTAAAAAAGAACCAAAGCATCTAAAATGTCTACTTAATGGAGTTAGAGACACTCTACCAGCGAAGCGCAAGGAAACGCCAGCCGCCGCAGTACTTCTTGGCATACCTTCGGCTGCGACCCTGTCACCCCAAGGAGCAGGGTGAGGAGACCCGGGCCATGCATGGCTCGGGGACGGCACAGGGGGAAATGTGTCCGAGCGGGCAGCACCTCTCCCTGGCCGGCGTGGTGGCGAACCAAGCCGGCAGGCACGATGCATCACAGCCACGCACGATGCATCACAGCAGCTCCTGACGGCCCAGGGAGTGCAGGTTACCACTGGAAGAAGTTGCACCTAATAAAGCTCGCCATGCCCTGCCTGCACCCTGCAAGCACTTTGCTGGCCCATCAGCGGCTTCCCACCCTCTGCCACGCCAGCCAGCGCGAGCTGCTGCTTGGCTAGCGGCACCGCCAGCAAAGCCTGAAACGCTGACGTGATGCCGAGGGCCGGCGCGGCGGGCTTCGGGAAGCGGGTGCAGAAAAGCAAGTTTTGGTGAAAGCGTTGCAACATTGGGGCGAGCGGCGGGTAAGGCACCATGTGGCATGGCTGCGGGGTGCAGCCCTGCAGTTTTCTACAACACATGAGCATTTGCCCTCGGGGGTGCAGAGGAGTGCCGGCAGGGATGTCAGCTGCTGCCCTTGCGTGTGGTCCCAGCCCAAAAGCGGCCCCAAATATCAAAGCCTCTTCCCCACAGCTGAGTCCATCTCCTCTTCCACTCAACCCAAACACTATTAACTGCCCCATACCCGTTAAGCCCTTCACATCCAAACCTGGAACGAGTCAGAATGATTGAAGAGGTACCAAGGTTGGCATTTGACGCAGTTTGTCCTTGCTGGGCTCTAAGGACAAAGTCTTGTTTTGTTTGCTTATACGGAAGCTTTATTTTCCCCTCGCAGGCTGCGACTTGTGCAGCACGCCCTGCCAAGGGGCACGAGTCTGCTCCGGGCCGAGGGGACAGGGACCCCGGAGCTGACCACAGCACGGCCGCGTGGCGTGCGCGGCCTGACCGAGGCTGCTCCGGCTTTTTTAACTCGGAGAAGCATGAAAACTCCACACCTCAGAGCCAAGAAATCCTCTTACTTGAAATTATTGTGTCCTTTCCCGCAGAGGAGATGCATGGCACCTTTCAGAAGTTGTGCCTTTGCCTCTTCAAAGCAGGGTTCAAATGACTCTGAAGGGTCTGAACCTCTGTAGGCTGCTGGTGCGTCTCTCCCCCTTGCTCTGGGGGACACGATAAGGCATTACCCAACCACTTGAACTCTATCCAATTAACGCCTCCTCCACCTTTCCATTCCTGGAAGCCCCGCTGCGCTGCCGTCGAGCAGCAACTCTTCATTACTGCCGCAGGAGCAAGCAGGTCTGTCCTGCCACCCAAATGCCCAGTGTGAGGTTTCACCGGCTGAGGAGCTGCGTGTCGGGGAGCCAGGAGGAAGCAGTGGCATCGTTGATAGACATCTTTAGCTCTGCTGACTCACTGCATTTCCCCCCAGCAGGAAAAACACGTCCGAGCACCATGTGCTTTTCCCACAGCAGCCCACGTTACTGTTGGTAGACCCATGGCTGAGCAAGACGTGGGGGAATACAGAAGAGCCCCTTTCTATTTCTGGACCCTGTGCGAGATGGATGGACATCACAAGGCTCCTGGTTCCCGTGGGAAGCCACTAATAGCCTCCTAAACACTGTCACATCCTTTAACGTGCGTGCTATTATAGGATGCTGAGAGAGAAGCCCGTGGGTTGGTAAGCACGTGGGGCTCCCTCCCCCACGCTGCCCACCAGGCGCTGCCAGGACGGTCCCACCACCAGCCCTGGCACAGCACAAGACGTGACTTTGTGCGTCTGTCCCCACTGCTGACGGCGTATTTGGAAAGGAAATCCTCCCACGTGGCCCCGACGACCGCGAGGGAAATAAAGCTAACGGTTCATTGAGGCATGCCTTCTTCATACCAATTAATATAAAGAGCTTATATTGAAGGGTCTCACTCAAATGCAAATCCCCTCTTGTAAAAAAAAAAAACCTTACAGGTCTTAGCCCCAGCCTCTAAGGCAAGTTCCAATCTGATTAGTTACTCCGCATACCTTAAATTCCCCCCTACAGTTAACAAAGAATAAACCTGCAAATTCTTTTTGCTGAGATATATTAAGCACTTACTGCATTTCACCTTGAGGTGCCCTTTTCAGTGATGTTTAGTGAAGCCGGGACCTCTCCGGGTGAAAGACAAGTCCTTTAATTTGTTGCTTTGCACCAGTTGTTCTCCAGACCACCACAGACCGCCACGGTTTGAGACCTCCAGAACGGTACTGCACACGCTGAATTTTACCTCCCGTATACGCACGGCAGTTGACTATTTTTTGGATGAGCGCCTAAACCAGAGGGCTCAGCAAAGGTGCGTAGCTCAGCATATTAAAAAAATAAAAAGGGAGAATGAATTCATGAGAAGGGTGTTCAGCAGCTCACGCCGAGCAGCAGCCCTGGAAAGCATCTGTGGGAAAAGTGCTTCGTTTAGGTGGGCTTACCTGGGCGAGTCGAGGATTGAGTATTGCTGCAGGAGCAACACACACGTGTCCACTCTGGAAAAACAGTCAGATGAGGAAACACCATCACCCCTGCGCAGGAAAAGCATGTTGGCTGATGGTTTAAACGTGGTTAGCAACAAAACAGATCCACAGGCTGTTCCTCCCCAGCTCGAGGAACCCCGAGGAAACTCTCCACGGCTCCTTTGAGCGTGAGCCTTTCACTCCTCCACCGATATCCACTTTCTTTTCTCAGTCTTTCCGCTTCCATTTAAACACACAAGCCTGAAAGCTCCCAAAACTGTAGCGCAGCCTGGGAAATCTGTTAAGCAATGTACGTCCCTGCCCGTTTTAGCTTCAGCCCTGGGCCACTCTCTGCTCCCCACAGCAGCAAAGTGGTCCCAGGTCACCTCAGTGGGCGTGCGCCCACCAATAACGAGGGTTTGACCCTGGGTCAAAACCAGCCTGACTTCTTTCCTCGACTCGTACATCACTTTTTTCTATACTGTTTAAAAACAGGCACAGAAAAGCAGGAAAATGATGAAACTGAGAGCTAACTGAGTATTAAGAAGTATATAAGTAATTTCTTTGAGTTTCTTCCCCACCTTGATAAGTAAAGCAGGGTCCCGAGGTGGTACCTGGGGCGTTCATACAGAGGTGTGCGCTTTGCTTCCCTTTTCTTGCTCAGAGTCAGCCTTTGCTCAGGAGGAAAAGTCCCTTTTCTGTAATGCAAATCTCCCAAACATGGACTAAATAATTTGGTCCTGCAGTATAAGACAGAAAGAGACGCATTTCTGGAAGTAAAAAAGAAGAAGAAAAAAAAAAGAGCTTTTCATTAAAGGCAAGCCCAGTCCCCTCGTGGGCGGCTAAAGATGGCAATTCAACTCCCTGCCCAGGAGCTGCCGTTTGTCAGGGCAGGCACTGGGAGTGCTGGCAAAAGAAGAAATCCTCTCAAACCTCTCCGAAGGTCAGAAGACACACACGGCCATCATGTCTCATTGCTGCCCTCCGCCAAGAGGGGAACAGCTCTTCTGTCAGCCCCAGGACTTCCCAGCCGGTGCAGAACAAGTGTCTCCCCCTTGGTCTGGAGGCAACAGAACGGGAAGGTTTGGTCTTGCGTGAAATTCATCACAGAAAGGGCACGTGTGGGTGCCCTGTACCTGCGTGTGAGGCAGGAGCTCCTGGGAACTGTTGAGCAGCACTAAAACCAGCACAAGCAGACGAGGACAGAACGAGAAGGGCCAGTGCCGGGAACACTTGTGATTTTGGCATTGAAAGTGTTACAGAAAACATGCCATAAAGTTCCTCTGAGGCTTTAATTTCCCTCCCCCCAGTCTTCCTTTGATTTTGATCCCCTCCTTTCCTCGTGTCCTTTGAACTTTTAAAAAGGCACTTTGAAGACATGTCATAAAGCAGTGTTTTTATTCACGATCTCCTCTTTGATGCTCCTGCCGCTGTGTGTGAAGCGCGGCCTCGCAGGATGCGGGAGCCGGAGGAGCCGAAAGCTGAGATGGAAAGGACAGGAAAGTAAAAGCGTGGACGCGGCGTTTGTCAGTAACTCGCTGGGGACACGCAGGCAGACACGGGAGCAGCCCTTTTTCTTGCCGAATGCGTTGGCTTCTGGGCTATACGGACCTGGTGTAATTATACCCGACCTGCCCCTCCGAGGGGACCGCGGGCTGGCAAAGCTCAGGGGCGAAGCAATGGGGATGAAGGAGAGGAGCAGCTGGCTGGGGAGTCCTTCATCCCAAAGGCCATCCCTAACTCCCACGTAGTCCCAAAACCTGAGATTTAGGAATAAAATGCCAGAAGAGGCAGCCTACCCTGGGGAAGACAAAGGGATGAGCAGCCCACGGCCAGGTCCTGTCCCTGCTCCTGAATGCCTTCGACCCGGGGGGCTGTAATTTGGCCTCTCTGCATCCAAACCCACAACGCGGCCAGTTGTTTGGGTTGGTCAAAGGCAACGTCCTATTGCAAGGACTTCGGCAGACCACACAATTATTCTCAAGAGGACGCATGGCTGTTTTGAAGTAGTTGCTAGATGCAAGATTTACTGTACTAACTCTGTTCCCTGGTTCTTCTATTTCGAATCTGTGTCACTTGTATTTAAACAAATCCTGGTACCCTCTTTTATAATTTTATTTTGAATCTCAGGAAATGGAGATTTTCTTAAAGTCCCAAAAGCTGGGATCCTATGGTATGGGCAAAATCTTTATTTAAGTTTTAAAAAGGTTTTTAATGCAATGGTTAGGGCAGAACACCTGGAAATAAACAAGCCTAAAAAAACAATAACCAATTGAAAAAAAAAAAAAGAATGAATTAATGCAGTAAACAGGAACATATTGCAGATTTAAGTATTATGAACTCAAACCCTTTAATTCTATCCCAACCCTCTGATGTGGAGATAAGTCCTAACTCACAGTATTTGAGCATTTTGATACTGAAATGCCACCACAAGCTGTGCTGGAAGTCTGTGCCACCAGCCAGTCCCTCCCCATTCCCGAAGCACCGAGCTGAGCCCCGAGGGTCCCCAGCCACCAGCAGCCAGGCGGGCCGGGGCCGGGCAGGCCCTTCTCGTGAAACCCCCACCCCACCGTGCGAGGAGGAGACTTTTTGTTCCAAAGAGGGATGGTTCAAACATGATGCTGACTACCTGCGACGATAGCATCTGTGCCACAGTGCCTTGGGATTGCCACTGGATGTCATTGGATCCACCTGTCAGAGAAAGACAGAAAGACCAAAAGAAAAGATTATGGGCAACCGTATAATTCTGCATTTACAGCTACTGAAATATTGAAACAGTGCTACAGGATTATATAAATTTGATATTTCCTGGATCAAGCAGACGGTGTAATTTATCATGAGCAAAGTTACAAGGTTTTTTTCTTATTAAAATAAAAAAGAAGGAAAAAAAGAAACCAAACCCCACCTTCAAAACCCAAACCCCACCTTCAGGCATTGGCAGAGGCTGCCCAGAGAGGTGGTAGAGTCGCCATCTCTGGAGGTATTTAAAAGACGTGTAGACGTGGCACTTCAGGACACGGTTTAGGAGGCCTGGGGGAGTTGGGCTGGGGGTTGGACTTGATGATCCTGGAGGTCTTTTCCAACCTTAATGATTGATTCTATGATTCTATGAAAATAACTCTGCCAGCAAGCAGGTTTCATTTCACCAAATCACACTCAACTTCATCTCTCCCAGCATCAAGCTGTCCCCCTTCGTGACTTAGAAGCCAAAGCCACGGTCTCACCACCCACCACTGCCGTCAGCTCGCAGTGCCCCCATCCGAAGGGCTGTTCCTGTGCAGCACATGGGACACGCAGGTTCGGACCCTGAGCGTGAGCAGGAAAGCAGAGTAACCCCAGCCATACCATCCGCAAACACATCCCTCCCGGGTCCCGTCAGAGGCAGCTCCTCTCGCAGGGCTAATTCACACTCCAGTGGAAAGCAAAACTTAAATAGGAGATTACGGCGCTTGCCACTGAAGCTGAAAGCAGCGGAGCTGGGAGCTGCCGGCGATAACAGCCCTCCCCGCCACTCGCTGAGACCTGGGAACAGGCCGCTGCCTTGATAAAGGGGAGGAACACCATGAAAGCGGGAGAGGTTAAAAGCTGGTTTGTGGCTCCCTCCAAAGATATGGGAAAGGGAGGACAATGTTGTCGCAGGTGCCCTCCTGCCTTGCTGCTTCCTCAAGGACCCAAAAGGCCCCGTCACCTCCAAATGCTGCTGGCTGCACGAAGGTTTCCGCACCGCGCCTCAGCACGTCCCCTGCCCGGCCCTGCTCCCACCGCGGCGCTCGTCCCGCCAGCACCCAGAGCGATTTCAGCCAACGGCACGGCAATAGCATCGCAAACTCTGGGGAGTTACGACACCGAACGCTTCCGGCTTTCTAGCAAAACAAACCCAACGAATTGCCAGAGCTCCCCTGCTTGCTGGAACAGATAAGGCACTACAGGCACAGGATCGCGAGGCAATACAGGGGTTTTGTTTGTCCATATCAGGACTCAGAGATTATCACATTGTGCAAAATACCATGACCTTGCGTCTAAGCGCATCACGGCGGTGTTGCCCTGTGACATGGCGAGTGAGAAATGGGAGAGGGGACACAAGGAATAAGAAAACAAGGGGGAGTTGAAAAGACATGTATCATCTTAATTTGTGCAACATTTCATAGCAGAACTGCAGGTTTCTGGGCAGAACTGGTCTTACGGAAAGGGTATTCATTCAAGACCCAAACTTGTTTGGCTCTGTACCACAAACCGTCGCGTGGGCAAGTTGTCAGTCCCACAAAAATCTAACGCTACATGTAAGCGAACAGTTATTTATATGCGGGACAAGACTTGGAAAACCAAGTGCCAAGGTCTAAGCTATCCCTTACTTTCCTTAAGTTCTTCAGAAAGTCAGGAAGCGATGAAGTCGTGCTGTGCTCCGCGAGCTCCCCGCCTGCAAGGATGCCGCGCTCCCCCCAGCCGCCGAAGCCTCCGAAGGAGCCGCTCCGCACGTACGCCTGCACCGCTGCAAGGTTACAGACGTACAACGTTCCCCCGCGTGCGTGTGCGGTACCCCCGTGGGTAACAGCATTGCCCGTGCCACGCTGAGCATCTCTGCCGCCCAACACCCGCGGATCAGCCCACCAGCTCCAGGGCTCAGCGGTCACGGAACCACCCCGCATCCCTTCCCACCTCCAGCTGCTCCAGTCATAAAAGGCCCTGCTGTCAAACACGCAAAATAGTATTAAATAATCAAACAGTATTAAATAATCCTGTGCACAGGTACTACACATTCACCAAACGCGGGTATCCACCTTCCGAGTCCAGCCGCAGGAAGACGCCGAGGCTGCCAGCAGCAGAAGGAAGCGGATGCAGAGCTCACCACCAGCACCAGCTCTTCAGACCCAGGAGGATTGCGCGGTTCAAAGCACCTTTTCCATAGTGAAATATCTTCGCCTCAAACTAGAAAGCTCGGAGCTGCAGCCCAGGCTTAGGCTAGGTGACTTTTTCCCCCCTCCTGAGTTTCTATCTGAATTAGAATTGGACATTTCCACGGCAAAGCTGTTTTCGCAGCGCAGGCCTCCGTGGCTCGCCGCCACCGGTCAGAGCCTCTCAACTTTATTTAACCTTTGTGTAGGGAATTGCATTAACTCATCGAAAGAGAACCTCTCGGCAAGGGAGAAACAGATGTTCAGACATTAGATAAGCTACGAGCAAGTCCGCGGTGTTTATCAGCAGGGATGTGGGGTTGGATTTGGTTTTGTTATTTTTAAAGGCTGACCAGTGGTAGGAGTTATTCAGAAATAAGTGAAAATTATTCTGAAAGCTGCTTGAGGGGCTTTTGAAAGAATGTTTTTTCCTCAGTTGCTCCTTTTCACCTGCAATACCGATTTCTTTCTTTCTTTTGGTTTTTAAATTACAGCCAAGTATCTGCTCCTGAGACTGGATGCAGATGCAGCTGGAAAAGGAAATTTTAACTTGCTTCCAACCTGGGAATTTTGCACTTTAAACTTGAGATAAGGAAAGAACGTCGTTTTAAAGACACATGTCCCATAACGAAAGACAAATATATTTTTAGAGGGACCAACCTGTTGGCCCTGGTACTGGTTCCTGAGAAACCAATACTGCAGTAAATAGAAAATCTAAAGAGCTATTACGATTCCAGTGTGCATTTATTCAATTATGCCCATTTAATACACTTCTGCTTGCTTTTCAGAAACAACCCCTAAAATATCCACATTAAAATTATTTCTCTTGCTTTTGTCTGACTTGTCAGGCATCTCTTGGTTATGCTAGTTGCTCAGACTCTCTGCTCTGCAATTTAAGCCAAAGCAGGTCTCCGGAGGTAAAACCTGGCCATCACTGCATCATTTACTGTGTACAACCAGACACAGACACACTTGCACCCAGGTGAAACCTTGCGTTTGAGTTTTTCAAAGAGCTTCATGTGCAGCAATTAATGTCACTACAGGCCAGCTTGCACTGCTCAAAGATGTGTTTTTAAGCCAACTTACTTAAAACCTGCATAAACCACTGCAAAACCACTTGCGTTTATATCAATAACTGGCCAACTTTTTATGTAGATAAAACCTGAATTATTGCGTTGTATTGCATTAACTCCAGGCATTGACAGGTGAGTTCTGGTGAATCCCCACACAGCATTTGAGAAGCTACTGGCCTGACCAGCATTAGTGGGACCAAACTTTCAATCCACAGAGAGGAATAACTTGTCCAAAGGCACACAGACACACAACCCCGCAGATCTAATGAGAAGTCATAGAATCATAGAATCGTTTGGGTTGAAAAAGACCGTTAAGACCATCAAGTCCAACTGTTAACCCAGCGCTGCCAAGCCCACCACTAAACCATGTCCCCAAGCGCCATATCTACACATCTTTTAAATACTCCCAGGAAAGGTGACTCAACCACTTCCTTGTAACTGCGACTCAACAACACAGTTAAGCATCAGTTTAAGTATATACATATACACACACACACTCTGAAATAAGAATGAGATTTGGGGGTGACAGCCCCTCTATGTTTAGGATTGTCCTCTTGAAGCCTTCAAAAGAAAGGCCAGGCCCCTTGTGGTGCCATGCGTTACCAACACCCGCGCAAACCAATAGCTGTCTGGCCAAGATGATCTTACAGAGGATGAGCAAGGTCTGGCAAAGAGGCCGTGGCTCTTCTTGGTGCAACCAAGTGGTCTTGCGAAGCGCCGCGGCAGCCCAGTTCATCCCGCAGCAGATACCTTCACACAAGCAGGCTTGAGGAAAGCGGCCAAAGCAAAATAAATTTAGGTAGTAAATGAAAAATGAGTGTTTTGTGAAGGGCGCTTTGTGTAACTCATCTACAGCAGCCTTCTTAAGAAACATTCAATCATCTAAAGCTGCAAATATAAAAGCTGGCACTGCCGAGAAACCCAGGGCCCGGCCTACCTGCATCCAAGCTAGCCAAACATCAACCAACACTCAAGCCCTGAGGTTTTGATCCTTCTTAAGCCCTGCTCTCCCGCTCACACAGGGCACCTCCTCCATGTTGCCCCGTTGCCCCCGGGGCTTCCCAAGGACCTTCGCCAAGAGGAGGGCAGGGGAGGAGAGAGCTCGGCAGCCGCCCTGCCACCACCAAACCCACTCTTCAGCAAACTAGGTCAAATTCAAATGCTTTGCTCTCAGCTGAAGGTCACCACTGTCTCCGCAGCCTGTGCTGGGCAAGATAAAATGTATTCACATTGAGAAGATGTGGAGAGGTTTTGGAGCTGGAGGTGGTTAGAGGGAAAACAGGCTGTTAAAGAGAGCATGTGCATGAGCGTGCATCTAAAATGGTGAATGCAGAGGGAGGAAAGAATTAAAATAACAAATCGTCAGGCATTTCCCTCAAAGGGCAAGAGCGGTAGCCCTGCCTTCCCCGCTCCCGGTCAATGGCTTGTAGGTGTTCCTGGTACAAACTACAGCATTGACTAGAGGTAAAGGTCTTGGATAACATTTGCAGAGCACTTTGACACAGAAAGTCCAAATTCCCCTTTATGGAGGCAAAGTCTGACAAAAGCATAATGGAAATAGGCTTCCGATGGACAAAATTGACTCCCTGGCACGCACACAAGCCCACGCAAACTTTCCGGCCTGCCCTCCAAGTGCAAGCACTGGTGTTTCCATTAAGCGCCTGAAAGCTCAGAAATCATCCGGAGAAAAAGTAAACTCATGATTAGACTGAGCATGAATTTTTTTTTGCTTGAAGTTCTGCAGAATTATCACAATTAGTTTTCCAGTAGGAGCAGGGATTACCCTAGTAAATTTGAGAGTGTCTCTTCTGACTGCCATACAGGTAGGAACATACATGCAGCCACCTGGGAGTGTTTGTCTGAAATTATTGTTGGGAAGATCTGTCAGAGGAGACTTCATACAGAGGTAGGTTGGAAACACCCCTAGATCTAGAGCCACACCAAACTTTGGGCAAGCCCGGGTCTGGAGCAGGTTGCTTCCCCTGCCCCTGCTGTCTCCCCCATCTCCCCAGCATGATCCCAGCACCAAGGTGGGCTCCCAGGAGCCTCAGGAAGGGGGACACATCTTGACACGGAGGTCGCACCGTGACCATCATTCAGGCACTGTACAGACCATCCCTCCTGTGTGCCCATGGCACAGCTGTGAAAGCTATACCATTGCCTGCACGGGAAAGTTATGTTAGAAGATTAATTAATGTATTTTGGCTGTCTTCTAATGAAACTCGGCAGCTGGAAGCAGGCATGGAGCCAGCGCCACGTGACCGCTCAGTTCTCCCTTGGACACGTTTCAGGAATCTCTTCGCTGAAGTATCCAGTTGTCCCACACAACCTTTTTTTTTCTTCCCCCCCCCAAACTGAACTAATCAATGTCCAGCTGCTCGTTATCATTGAGGAAGGGGGAGAAACAGGCGCTGGAAAGCTGTTGTACATCATCCTCTGTATTATAAATATGCTAGCGATACAGCTATACTCAGTATTTTACCCCACCATTTATCTTCACGCAAGCAGAAGGGCTGCAAGCAGATGAGCGTCTGCCACGGAGAGCAGTTTTAAGTGAGGTTATTGCATTCTTGACTTAAGCCCATTTTTCTGGTTTCCATGCAAACGTCAATGAATTTAAAAAGGGAGCATTCAGTCCGGACCTTCTGATTCAGACAAAATACAGTATCTCTCTATACGGGGATTATACTCTCACTTGGCAGAAGGATGAATCCAATGGATTTCTTGCCTCTCACCATCACGGCCCGACTGCCTCAAAGCACACAGCCCCGTTATCGCCATCGGTTGCTGCAGCCGTTCTCACAAGCGCTGGGCAGAAACGCATACTCTAAATGCATAGGAATATATATGCTTGCACCTCATACACGTACATACGCGCACACACAGGTGTGTGCCCGGGACCAAAGACAACAGGAATGTAAATACGTTTTACGCCTAATTATGGAAAGTACTTTGGCAGGAGGCGGCCAGGGGCACAAAGAGCTACTATTGAGATTCCTCAAGCCATGGCCTCCATTCAGTACACAATCGACAATATTTAGACAGTATGGGCTAGTTCCTTCCTTCACGAGGTAACTTCCTCCGCCTGGCAGCCCTTCGGGCAGGCTATAAAATGACCTTACGTTTAAGGACAGTGTCAAGTAAAATAAGCAGTCAAAGGGAAACCATGCCTGCTCGCTCTCCCTGCATCACCACTGTTGTTTTACGGTTCTCTTCTGCTCTGTCTTCAGGGTACCGGCAGCTTCTCCGCGTGAGCTGAGCTGGAAAGCTCCCGGAGCAGAAGCCCCCGGCGGGCGGCAGCCTGGGCGCGCGGGGCACGCACCGACGCCAGCACCGCGCGTCGGGAAGAGAAGTGGAAAAAAAAAATGACGGCGTCCGAATTAAGACTTACTTATTAATCCCAAAGGCATTTCGGTTTGGGTTCTGCCTCCCCAATCTCTCCCCCTCCCATTTCTCCTATGAGATGCCCGAATGTTTTCTTGCCTTTCCGCCGTGCAGCTTCACTAGCAACCCCTTTCTCTCCGCGCAGTGCCCCGTTCCGATCCGCTACCCGTAATGTTTGGTTCCAGACCACAAGGCGCATTGGCCTCTGAAAGCCTGGCTCTAAAACCAAATAAAAAGCTTTTCATTGACACTCAAATGTATGTGCAGCAAGTCAAAAGCCTTATTTTCATGTTTTACAGTGCTCCCACCTGAATAAATTCATTTTAAGTGCCACTTTTCCATTTGTGGATTATGAAATGTTGGGAGGTCTGGATGCCATAGCCAGGTACCAAAAAGCAATATATTACCCACTGCAGGAGTCTGTCAGTGCTGCTCTAACCTGCAGCCATCGTCCCTGTAAAGCTTTACAGAGCACCGACCCACGCAGCCTCCAAGCACTGCCTCGGACCCGCAGCCACGGACAGACAGATGGCAGCAGGTCCGCTGCCCGCAGGGAAGGACAGGCAAGTAGCCTGGTAAGCCGTAAAGCAATGGTGGGACTTGAAGGTGACATGGCCCAGTGGAAAAAAATTCCTAATACAAAATTTTTCCTAATCCACCCACCTTCCTGCTGCCCCTTTGGAGCAGAACAGCTCCATTATACCGCAGGGCTTGCTCAAGCCAGAACCTGCAGGGGGAAAGGAGGGCTTCCACCGTCCCTCAGCACGAACACACCCACGCAACTCCGATCAGGCCAGGTTTCACTGCAAGAAACGACAGGTTAGATACAGATGTGATTCTGGCCATTTTCAGCTATGAAACGCAGCATCCCCTTACACCCCGTGGGTACCTGTGGGTGTAAATGCAAGTGCGTGCAATAGATGTGGGCACGCTCGCCTTACACGTTAACATCTGCAGTAGAAATCTGGAGAAATAGCAGCATGGGATTGTTGGCTCTGCCTATGTTTAATTTTCCAGACATTTTGAATCACATGGCATAGGTGTGTCAGAGCATCACTGGTATCGACCCAGAGGACAAAGATGCTCCGTGTGCGCAGCTAAAAGATCTGAAGCTCTGACTAACAGTATCCTGGGCTGCATCCAAAGGAGTGTGGCCAGCAGGGCGATGGAGGTTCTCCTCCCCCTCTGCTCTGCCCCAGGGAGACTACGTTTTGGGTGCTGCGTCCAGTTCTGGGCCCCCCAGTTCAAGAAGGGCAGGGAGCTGCTGGAGCAAGCCCAGCGCAGAGCTGCCAAGGGGATCAGGGGCTGGAGCATCTCCCTTGTGAGGAAAGGCTGAGAGACCTGGGCTTGTTCAGCCTGGAGAAGAGAAGGCTGAGGGATGATCTCATCAGTGCCTATAAATATCTGAAGGGTGGGTGTCAGGGGGATGGGGCTGGGCTCTTTTCAGTGGTGCCCAACGCCAGGCCAAGGGGCCACGGGCACAAGCTGGAACACGGGAAGTTCCCCCTGAACATGAGGACAAACCCCTTCCCTGTGCGGGTGCCAGAGCAGGGGCACAGGCTGCCCAGAGGGGCTGTGGGGTCCCTTCCCTGGAGACATTCACCCCCCGCCTGGACGCGGCCCTGTGCCCCTGCTCTGGGGTGCCTGCTCCAGCAGTGATCTCCAGTGAGCTCCAGGGGTGATCTCCAGAGGGCCCTGCAAACCCCCACCAGTCTGGGACTCTGTGATTCTGTGACCAGAGTGGGAACACGTATCAGCCTACCAAACACACAAAATATCAGCAAGTTTAGCATCTTTAACAAAGCAGGATTTGCCAGGTTTAAGATCCAGATCACAATTACGCCAAGGGGTACTATATAAGCCTGCTTCTTCCCGTTCAGCATACAAAAGGTTTGCCACAGCTCTTGGTAGCTCTCTAGCAAAACACAGAAGGTTTCAGTTTCTTCCACTCGTGCAAAGAAACTTCTCTGACAAATCAAACACGCATCTGGCTGAGAAGGCAGCAGCATATGGTTCCTTCCTCCTCGCACATACCAACCTTTCACAGTAATGCAGGGACAGAAGCACTAGGTGGCAAAAAAAGCCAACAGGTCCTTATTAGTTACACTCTGGAAATTAGCATTAACGTATCTATAAAATTCCAGGTAGTTTAATAACAACCATGGTGGGTATCAGCCCATATACGCAGCAGCGCGTTTTATTGCTCCCAATGAAAGACTGGAAGCAAGGGCTCACAATTATAGAAAGAAAAGGGGGAGAAAGGGGTTAAACCCCAAATTGTTACTGAACAAATGCAGACAAAGTACAAATAACATCTTGCTGGATTTCTGTGCACCGTTTCCTTCCTGGTAATGGCAGTGTAATAAAGCATCAAAATAAATAGTAATCCAAAAATGGGTAGAATTGGTCTGTATTCCAGATGAGAAACATCTGCAGGGGTAGATCAGATCCTTTCTCTTTTTCCTGGGCAATTAGTTGGACAATGCTGCACTCTTATAGGTAAAATTATTCTCCCAGCCTCTTCTATCACCTCATAAATTAAATCAATATTTTTGGAAAGGAAGGAAAAAATCAATAAGTACCTCTAGATAAATAAGAGCAAAAGACTCCCTTAGATGTAGTTTAGATGCCTGCCTTCATGAACATTTCCTGTACAGCCCTTCTCATTTCTAGCTGCGCTTTCTCAAACGGATGGGGGGAAAAAAACCTACCCTCAAATGCTATAAAATTTAATAATAAGACTATAGTTTTTCCTATACTAAAATAATCTAAGAGAACGGTAGGATTAGACCGATGTATTCACTGTCTGACTTGTTCCCAGACAATAAACAAGGACAGTCTCATTAATTTTGGAACCACTACTGCCAATTATGAAAGCATTGTGTTTGCCATACACATTGATTAGAAAAGATGTTTAGTTGAACTAATAAAGCAGTAAATGAGCTGAAATTGTCTTTTCTTTATTTTTAATATGATAAATGGAATAAACTATGAGTACATCTGTTCGAAGCCTCTTTTCCACAACATGATATGTTTGAAAAGCCTGATAAATGTTCTTTTCTATTCCAACATTTCAAAGTAATGATTTCCTGCAAAGCATCACCTACAAAACATCCATCAGCGCTTACACAGTTTAATCCTCAATTCTGCGTTCAGTTCTTTTTCTGAACTAAACCACATTACATGGGGAGGAGAAAACCAGCCTTAGCCTACAAATTGTGGGCATCGTAGCCCATCGACCTTGCAAGCGTTGCTCGGTACGCCGGCACGGCTCAGACATCCGCGGTCACGCCCTTATCAGCCGAGGCTTTGGTTGAGGCACCCCCCCTCGAAGCCCAGGAGGGCTGGCCAGGTCCTTGCTGGGCTGGCAACGGCCCGCAGAGCTCAGACCAAAGCCTGAGCTGGCTCGCCAGCCCGGGGTGCAGCTCGGCGGGACGCCGTCTGCAAGATGCCGAGAGCGTGGGAGTGCCTGGCCTCACACCCAGCCCACGGGTTTGGGAGCATCGGGCGCAGGGCGCTGTTTCGGGATCAAAGCCCTGGGAATCCATTGGCAGGAGCAGACCCTTCCTCGGTCGATACCATATTTCCCCTGCAAACAGCAAGAAAGGAGCTTCACAGTAAACTTCATCTACAGATGAGGCACGACAGGAGGAGCTCACCCGCTGCCTGCAGAGGGGCCACGGCCGCACAGCCCCCTGGCACAGGGACCCCCCCAGCACAGAGGAAACACCCCCCAGCACACATCCCTGCAGCACCTTCACCCCGAATCTCCAGGTTGATCAGTCCTGACTGATCTATTTCAGAAAAGTCTGTGGGGCAATAATAAGAAGCAGCCAGAGGGACAGACATGGTGCTCTACCATAACCATGAAACTTTTTTTCCTCTCCCATTATTACTGTTTTTTTTAAACCTTGCTGCTTAACTCTATGAGCCTCCTCCCGGCAGGATAAGCCCATGATCATCTTGAACAGGGATATGCACAAAAACTGCTCTTATTTTAAAAAACATTTACACCAAATATCAAAAGAAAGTCCGTACACAAATCAGTGCAATACTTTTTTCTCTAGTGAGACGCCACACTGCTGTATTTTTCGACGGAGTAAATGCTGAATCCCATGTTTTGGCCGGGAGCTGCGATGGCAAAGCACGGTAAGGCAAATACACGGTCCGGTGTCAGGATCTCCCGGGATCAGTTCGGCTGGAGCTGGGGATGCAGACCTGCTCCCTGCACCACCTCTGAATGAGAGCTCAGCAAGCATAAAGTAAAGCATCAGAGTAAAGCAGCAAACAGAGAAAAAAAAACATGCCAGCAGATACTGAACACCTTATTTTAGGCTGCGGTCAAATAATTTGCCGTTCTGAGAAAGGAATTTTTTTTTTATTGTATTTAGTCGGATTTTTAGTGCAGCCACGGCGAAGTTTCTACATAAAGGAAAAGCAAACAGCTGAAGAGTCCTCCTTGGGCTTTGATCCTCCCTGCGGAGAGCAGACCATGAAGTGTTTGTTAAAATCTTAATCCAATTTAAAACTGCTTTTGAATGTGTTAGGGGATGAAGTGCTGGCTCTCGCTGTCCTGTCCAGCCCAGGTCTTTAAAGCCACGCTACCCTGCTTGTGCAAAACCAGTATCCCCCTCCCAGGCAGTTGGTGCCTCGACCAAAAGCACCCGGCCAGAGAAAAAGCTTATTCAAAACGGGCAGTTAGTGCATCTCTTTCCTAGGGTACCCTTTTGCTCCCTGAAGAAAGACTCATTTTCTCAGGAGAGGTAACACTGCCTCGCTGGGGTACGATGGTGAGAGGAGGGGTCCCCTCGCCAGCCCCCGCCAGCCCAGCCAAATTCCACCCAGCTCCCCAAGTCCCTTGCTGCATTCCACATCTCCAAAATCAAGCAGGACAGGCAATCTCTGCGAGTGTCCTCCAGGGCTGGGACACGCAGCGTTTGCCACCTCCACCTCCTTTCCAACACACGATGAGACAGTCAGTGGTGGAAGGGGCGTCAGCCCAGCCCCACGCCGCGGGGCTAATTACAATCACTGTCGGGCACTCCAGAAAGTCCCGACTCCTCAAAAGAGAACAGAATACTTGTATTGGCAGCACTGCAGAACCGGCCAATTTCTATTGATTGCTAATTAACGAGTTGCTGGAGCTCTGTGCAGCTCCTCAGTAACGAAGCTCTCCACTGCCTAAAGCAGGGGAACGCCGGTTAAGCAAGAGCAGGAGGCCTGCTCCGTGCTGGCAGTCACTAAGAAACACTGGAAAATAATGCGAGTCGGATAGTGGCTTAACACATGGTTGTTCCACTGACACACCGGGAAGCCTGAGCACCGCAGGGACACCCAGAGCCTGAACACGCATCTCGGGTCACGGGGTATGAAACCCAACACGAATGAGACCCAAGAAACCTGCCGTAGTAAGTAGCAGAACCACCAAATGAGTGTTTTCCCTAGTGAAAGCCCAGGATCTCTCCTGGGCAGGCCTGGCTTTGCTGCAATGAACCTTGCTGACAACACGACCCTGCTTACAGCCATCCCATCAGCAACAAGCAGCTCTTGCGCTGACTCTGCCAAAGAGCATTTCTGCGATGTGGATCTGGATGAGGATTTTTCTTAACATACGTTGAATTTAGCACACGAAACTATTTCTACTTTTTTTCTTTCAAAAATACCATTTCAAAGGCAATCGGTATCAAGCAATCTGCAAAAAACTAATACAACCATTGCTGGCCAAACTTCGGTTTGGTTGACAACGGAAGACCACCTCTTCTTGGGAAAACGCGATGCCACAACCCACCCGCCCTCCCGGCACCTCTGCAGGGGCTCCCCCATTCGCACCCCGGCCGTCGGCAGGTGCTGGGGTGCCAGCAGTCCCATCCGAAAGGCTTTACAGACTAGCTTTGAGACAAACCATTGGCTAGATATTTTAAGACTTCTGAAAACACATGGGCACAAGGCACAGGGAGTGATCAGAGACGCTCGTTTCACTGCAAGGTCTGAGATCAGGGCAGGCTTCTAATGTACAGGGAGTGCACAGCAAAGCCTAACGAGTGAAGTTGTTTTGAGAGCACAAATTGTCCTTATTCTTCACAAAATGGAAAATTTGTAAGCTGTCTCCAGGCAAGCCAAGGAAAACACAAGCTGCATGCCTGCTGTGGCATGGGGGCACGAACACTGTTATTGTTAATGTGACAAAGTCACACATCAAGTCACACAAATTACCAGAATGCAGAATTTCTGAGTTTAAAGAAGAAAAGCAAAAGCACTGTCAAAATGAGCCACGCTTGGGGCCAGGGCAAGCTTGACTGCAGTCCGTCAAATGGCATGGTGCTTCCTTTCTTTTGGGAGAGGGAGGAAACAGGATCCCACTTACTCTGTATCAAGCAGTATCTGTAATTTAAATGTACAACAAAAAACCCACAAATGTCTGAAATAGGCTCCAACTGCCCTGGATAACCCACATGTCCCCCCAGGCATCCAAGGGCCCGGCCAAAAGCAACCAGCATCTGGAGCTGGCACTTGCCACCGAGCCCTCGCACATGCAGCACCATTGCGGAGCACCCTCTGCCACCTCCACATCCAATCGCACGGAGAGGGTCCAGAGGGCACCCAGGAGATCAGAGGCTAAAGATTACTTATCTAAAAACAAACCTATTTCTACAAAGCTTCACCACTCAGGGCAGAGGTTTAAAGCACATAAAGCCTGCCTTGCTCTACGTTAGCAGGTAGAGTTGGGCTGCGTCTATGGACACTCATGCACGTACCCCAGACGTGCGTTGCAGCACTGTTTGGGCAGCGGAGACCCTTCAAGATTGAAGATGTCCAACCTGAGAATGCTGACGTTTGTTTGTATTTAAGACCAGGAGGACAGAGATGCAGGAGGAATGCTGGCCGGCGAGCGATGCTCCTTGGGTGCGGAGAGCAGACCTGCGGGTCTCTCACAGCACGTCCCCTGATGGGGTTTTTTGCCACCCATTGTTTATTCCAGTACCTTGTTATTCTCTGGACCCCTCTGCTTTGCTGTCAAAGAGAATATCTAAAAATGCAACTTGGCATAGGTGCGCCTGGAGCCCAACAACTCTGTTATTACGGAGCCACAGAGGTGTAGGACCCTGCTACGCCAGCACAACCACGCTGGCTTCAAAGAGTTTATGAAGGAGAAAAACAGGAAGATTGAAGATTTAGGAACGTCACATCTGGATTCTGTCACTGTAGCAGGATAAAACAAAGCTGTGATCCAGCCTTCTTTGGTCAAGCGCAGATCAGAAGATGAACGTACGCATCTCGGCTTGGCATGTCATTATTTTCTGTACGTACAGTCCACTAAGAGATCTTTAGGAGCAGAGATTTCAACATGAAAACTAAGGCCCCAGGACAGCAGGATCAGAAATGTGCTGGTAACTGGCAAGGTGTCAGAACAGTTTCCTTGGCTGGAGCCAAAAAGCAGTGATTTTGCCCTGGAACTGTTTATAAATCCCGGCTCCAGAAAAGCTTAAGAGACAAAATGTGATCATTCACACAGTAAAACGAGCCTGTGTGTTTGCAGGACGCAGGTGTCGGTTCCGGGGAGATCGAATAGCGTGGTTCTTCGGGGGAAAAACGCTCTTCCATGTGCCAATGCACGTGTAGGCATGACCGCAGCTCTCACGTTACTGGATCCCAGCTTGAACGTGGTCTAAGAGCTGCTTCAGCCCAACAATTAATTACTTAATGTTTTTCAGAAAATTTCAAAAGGCAGGAACAGGGGAAAGACAACATGAGGAATCTCCCCTCCCTTCCCAGAGCAGAATGACCTTTACTTCAGAAGAACGTGCTTATGTAGCAAGAATGTTATATATTTTTAAATGATCTCTTTTCAAACAATTAAAATACACACCCACACCATGTGCAAGTACACAAGTCAAAAATCTCTGCTTTACATCAGGCACAGCACTTTTAAATGACATCTTCTTTTTCCGGGGTGGAAAATCACAGTCAGCATTTGTATATAAATATTATTACACAGCTTGAACGTAGAAGCCAGGAAACAGAGAGTGCTGCATGACAACGTGCTAAAAATTCCTCGCTGCATTTTTTTTTTTTTTTACGTGAAGAAACCAGCACTGTTTGTACAGTAATTCCATTGTCACACACAGCGTTGCGCTTACAGCCACTGGCTGTTCACACGGCTACAGAACCAACACTTTGTCCTAAAACCGAAGTACCGCGGCACGTAGGAACTCGTCCCCTCATCTCGTGATACTGATGCACGGCTCTCCTGAAAATTATGGATTAATTTAAGCTGTGCATACCTTAAATCCCAGGCTATTGTCATGCGCTGGCTACACACATGCCTATGAACAGCAACATTTTAATTAGGAGTATGAGCATGCCCTCCAAAAAGGACAAGATGAAGAGACCATGCTGGCATGCAGTCTCTTTAAAGTAATAATATTTTGCCTAAATAATATTACTTTAATAATAAAAGTAGTTTTTATTAAACAGATTTTCAATCACAACAATCCTCTTTCATAGCCTATAAGTGACTAACAGGGCCAAAGACTAGGACTTGACTTCGTTCGGGCTAAGACTGAGTTTAGGATCAGCTTACCATGCAATAGCTTGAGCCTGTCTGTTGAGTGGCACGAGATCCTAATTTATCCTGGGAGATTTTAACTTGCTATTCCAGGGCTAAAGAGACAGTAGTTCAATAGTCCAGGGCTTTTCCATCTCCAAGCAACAAATGACAAAACCTGAAGTTGAAATCTCCAGCCTTCAGTTCATCAAACCCTAATCCCCCCGTATCAAATGGTGAAAACTCTACTTTGCTGCTAAAAATACACCAAACTGGCCTACGCTAGCTGCTGAAGCATCCATAAATAGTGGTTTGTTTTTTGAAAGCCACACACTTCCATGTCCCCACAATGTGCTGTTTGACTTTGAAAACAAAAACACTTCCACTGGAGATACACACTGTTCCATTAAAAAAGGCTACCCAATCCCTAAGGCATGAAAACCTTAAATGGGGATAAACCACATCCAGAACACGCCTATCACAAATATCCCGCTGACAAAACATGAAGCACTTTTGGGGATGCTGCAGCACTCACATTAAATAATTTCTGTTTGCAAGCACGGGGATCATCAAATGCAGAGTAATAAAAGAAACTCCATTACTAACACAGGCACACCGTAGGAATCAGCAGAGCGTGGGAGTGCAAGACAGGCCCTCGTTGGGGTTGTCCTTAAACCACCTTATTAGGGTTCCTGCTGGCAACTTCAGCATCTTTGACAAGTCATTTCAGGCTTCATAAGAGAGCCCTGGACAACCAAGGGGCATGTGACACCCCCCTAAAGTGTATTTTTTTAGAGAAAAAAACATGGCTGAGGTAAGGTCCCGCTTGGGATGCAGAACACAGGAGAAGCGGAATAAGGTTTCCATTCAACCTCTGGTTTCACTGCTTTACGCATTTCAGCAGAAAGCGCTGAAGAGCGACAGCAAAACCTTCTCCGCACCCTTCGGAGCTTCCAGCCTCAGAGCCCTTCAGCAGCTGGACGAGGGCCTCCTGCCTAAAATAGCCCAGGGCGTCTTAGCAGTAGGACAAATCCACATAATTTTATTAATCATATCCCTGAATTTGTCTAGATAGGACAAAAAATTACGAGGGCTCCCTGCCCCTTCGGCTGCCAAGCTCCTGGCAGGAATATCAATTAGCAGATCAACGACCAGAATTGAACATTCCTGACAATTCTGGGGGCCAAAATTTGATTTGATTATGAACATTCAGGGTCATTTCCAGACTGTAACCACTCCACTTCTAATGGCTTTGATAATTAAGGCCAATTTTGAGGTGAAATCTCAAGCCTCTTTCAACATGCACTTTAAGGAAATGGAATTCACAAAACCAATGAATAAGCAGATCAAAATCTCTACAGATAACTTTTCCCTTCTAACATTAATCCTTTCAGAGAATATCAGATACAGCTCAATAGTCTTGGAAAGTGTTAGCATACGTTAGACGGACAGGAGACTTCCCTTTTAAACTGAAAAAGTGGGATTTTAGATTGGACTGAAATATAAATCTCATCATTCCTATAACTCTGGGCCAATAAGCCCTTACCTATTTTACATCAGTTTCTCTTCTCCAATTTTCCATTTCCCAAACATTTTCCATGCGTCCCGCAGATGATAAAAGCTCCTACGCTGCGCTGCGCACCAAAACCTTTGTGAAGACGTGCACAAGAACTTCAGAGTATTTTCCCTTGGAGGAACTTGACTGTCACATCCCATTACGTGTGAAATTCAAGCTATTTTTGCCCGTGTGCATCATTCAGCACTTGTCCTCATCGGCTCTCGCCTGCCGGGACGATGACTAACTTTCTCCCTTCACTTGTTCCCTCCACCCCTGAGAACATTCACATCCATCTGGAGTTTCTCACAACAAATTATTTTTAAGCTAAGCAAAACAGTGCGAAAGAGGATCAGTGAACTCCACTCGTTCATGCCCGCACCCTCCCGAGTCTCCGCACGCGACGGCACCGGCATCGCAGCCACGGAGCCGGGGCCCCCGACCTGGGGCTGGTGGAGGCTCTGCAGGGCACCCTGGGCGAGAAACCCGCTTTGAACCAGGGTTTGTACGGGCCTTTTCTTAATCAGTTAGATCCTGTTCATTGTCTCTATTTAATTTAACTTCCCGTTTTGAAAGAAACAAAAAAGAAGCTCACCTTTCCTCGTGCTCCAAACTCTACAGCCTCACTTCAACTCCCCATCCCAGCAGGAAAACAAGGCTCAGGAGCACACTGTACACAACCGACCCATATTCTACCCAAAGAATACAAAGCTAAGGAGGGACAGAAACAAAGGTATGCTATCAACTGAGCATGAATTAATTACATTAACTAGCAAGCGGGAATGGAACAAGATGTAACAGCCTTAAGCTGCAGCTTAAGAGGACCCAGATTTCGAGGTGCAAGAAAATCTAGGTAACCAAGAACGGTGTGGCAGGGAGAGCAGGCAGAAGGCGGCTGGCCTGGAAATGCAGCTGCTGGGAAGGGCTGAGACGTAACCTCAGCCTGCGGAGAGGTGACGCGGGGCCGGCAGCCCCAAAGCGCAGCGAGCCCCGAGCTGCTGGCACCCCCCACCACAGCCCCGTGTTTCCGCCTTTCCGCACACACTCCTCCACAATATTGCATACAAATATTTAAGAGCTTTCTTTGGCAAAGAGATACAAAGCTGACCAATTCCTGCCCCCAAATGGTACCAGCTTGCAGAAGGGCTTCGCATACATCCCTCTCTCTCGCACTGGGGTTTCTCCGAACACGGCCGGGGCCCCCAGCTGTAATCGTCCTGCGTCCGCCCAGAACCGATGCGGGGCCTCCCCCGCCGCCCTTCTGCAAGGTCAGAAAAGCAGTTCTTGCAAAAGCAAACCCTTACTAATTCCAAATATTATCTGCTTTTGCTCATCAGTCGCTGGGGCTGACTACTGTACTGAGGAAATATGTCGCCTGAAATTTGTTGCCCGGGCTGTTCGTGTTTCAGCTGCGGGTCTCTGACATCAGTAAGTCACCGACTCACGGGAAGAAAGAAAAACTCTGAAGACAACCAGTAACAGCAGAAAGAACATGAAGGTGCCCAAAAAAGATCTCATGCGTGAAAAAGCAAGAAAAAAAAGCACTTTTTGAGATCCATTAAAGGTAAATCACTTAACACCTACTTTCTGTTTTAAGTTTCCACATTGCTGTACCATTAATTAGGCAAAACTACAGGAACTGATGGTATTTTGACAGAGCATAGACTGCTGGGCTCGGCCCAGCAGAGCTGTCACAGCATTCGGGTATACAACTTAGGGGTGCTGTGGGTTCGTGTTCTTTTTTTCTTTTTCTTTTAAGAAAAAAAACCAACCAAACAACAAGAACAAAAACAAACAAACAAAAAAAAAAACACTAAACCCCAGCAATTCTGTTAAAGGCAACAGGTTAAAAACCACTTTTCTTCATGGCCTTTATCGTAAAGAAAAAAATTCCTTTGAGATCTTATATTTTTCAGTTTATAACTTTTAAATGGATATAAACTGGATATTTTCAAAGCAGGGTCAGGAGGAAGTTAGTCAGGAAAATATTTAAGTGTCAGAATATGGTAATTATATACAAGTACGTGGCTCTGCAGTACCCAGCAAAACTTCAAAGAGGGAAGAGCCGAGTTAGTTTTGTTCTACAGCCGTACCCTGTGGAAGAGTAAACGCACAAGGGATGGAGAAATAGGGGGATGGGAGCTGATCCTGCAGGGAAAGCCGGACCCCCCCCCCCCCCACCTGGGTCTGGGGGTGAGGTGCAAGCTCCCCCTGTCCCCCAACAGCCTCCACCAGGGCTGGGGCTCCCCACGACACCAGCCCTTGAGGGGAAGGGAGCAGAGCCACCAGGTGAGAACAAAACGCCTCAGCTGCGTTATTTTTGATTTCTTGTTTCTAAATTAACTTGATGAGTTAAGTCAGGACCTACACAGGCTCGGCTGCCCCCAGCCACCGAAGGTCGGATGCTGAGTTAGGAAAACTCTCCTAAGGACAGTGGCGTGCTGCAGGGCTTCACAGTTACAGTTGGAGAAGACCTCTAGGATCATCAAGTCCGACCGTCAACCCAACACTACCATGCTTCCTAAACCATGCCTTAAGTGCCACGTCTACTTCCTTTTATAAAGCTGCTGTGTGCTAAGGCAGGCTCGCCTGGGAGAGGTAAGAATTTATTAGACCAACAGATACAGCTGGAAAAAGCTTTGGGGAGGGCAGCACCTTCAGCGGGCGAGCGAGAAGCCGGGCGGGCGCAGGCGTCCCTTCCCGCTCGGCCGTTCCCACGGGGTGGGGAGGGAGAAGCGGGACACTCGCTCGGCACCTCTCCGTAAGGAGGTATTTTGGTTTAGGCCTTGTCTGAGGCTTTCCTTCAGTGGGTGCAAGAGCAAAGCTGCCCGTCACCCAGCCAGGGTGAGCCGGAGGGGAACGCACGCCGACCGACCTGCTTGAAAGCTCGCACTAAATGTTAATTCAGAACAAACTCGCACCAGTTGCTTAAGGAATCTTACTTTCCTGATGGAACTTTAACTTGGATGAATATTTTAGCTTGTGACTTATTTCAGAAGTTATAAATCATTAATGAAATGTTATGTTTCATCCTCTTCTATTGTAATATGCGTTATAGACACACACCAGCTCAAAATGAAAACCGGTTAAAAAATTACTGCATGGGGATAGAAATAGGAGCCACAAACCACGAGTGTTACAGGGCACAAAGGAGTTATGGTTAAAGTACGCAGTTAATCATCACCAATCCTGGAGAAACGGCGGGGAGCTGCAATGCAGAATGGTTTTATAGTATACAAAACCACCCCAATCCTTTTTCCGTCGGCACAGCCACCTGGGCAGCCACAGCGTACAGACACCATCTCCAGCGAAGGTTTTGCATTTTAAACCCTAACCTCAGAAGTCACAGAAATTAGCAAACAGAAGTACGGTTACCTGCTGCAGTAGCTAAGTTGGGATTCAGTAGGTTCTTTTTTGCCACAAGTTTCATAAACTTAAGTCCCGAAACGCGACAGGAAAGAAACGCCAGCAGTGCCTTGGCAATCAAACAGTTGCAAGCTCAAGAGATTTATACATTTGCATTGTAGGACCTGAGGTCTTTTTGAAGAAACAGCCCCAACATCTTACCCAACAACTCACAACTAATCACCCACAAAAAAAAAAAATAATTAAAGCTGAAAACAGATTATTTGACTGAAGAGACCTGGGAGATCATTTTGCTGTAGCCTTTTTTTCAGGGAAATCTCAATTCTACACATTGGGGGGGGGGGGGGGGGGGGAGAGAACATAACGGCACCTTATTTGAGTTTTTATGCTGATACAATTAACTCAGGATGGCTGTTAGTGATCAATACCCCCGTCTGTATCAGGTGGGAGGCACAGATCTTATTCCTGCCAAAATAAAGATGGATTTGCTGTCTGCTTTTGATCACTTCATCGTAACATATGCACCCAAAAAAAGTTGTTATTCAAGTGTTTTCTTCGCTGTTCATTAATTACATCATTCATAAGTGAAGCCTTGCAGTGAAATGTTATGTGGTATTTTTAGGGAAGAGTTAGAGCTTTTTTTTGTTCAAGACGTAGATGGGTATTAGCGCGGGTTTCAGGGAAGCCTGCAGCATTTTTTCAGGCTTCTGTCAATAATTTGTAGCCCTCGTTATGGAGAAGTGAGAACAATCCCAATACTTGGATTTTTCAGGATCAAACCAGCCTGCTATAGCAATACGAACACCGAAAGGCCCTTAAACTACTGCTTTATAGTCACTATGACTTTTAATGTCGGTACTTTTCCACAATGTTGCTTTGTTTGCCAGAGAACACAACTTCCCCGATATGAAAATCCATTTTCTTTGTCACAAGTAAACCGTCAGGGTTTTGAGAAAGGTGTGCCAGCAGGTAATGGGCTGGTAGTATCAGTTCTTCCTTTGCATTTAAAAAAAAAAAATACATATATACGTACACCAACTATCAGAAGCCTATAAATCCATTAGGAAAGACAACCCCCAACTGTTCCAGACCCGACAGAGGCCAGCACCTTCCTCCATCAGCATCATCGGCCACATCTGGCAGCAGCTGGGCAGAGTCGCCCAAAGGGGCAGTGACAAAAGGGACAAGAGCAAAGCCTCGGGCAGGCCCAGGGAGGGTTTACAGGATTTGAGGTACTTCAGGAGAAGATTTGTTAAAACTTCCTGGGCTGAATGCCCCCATCACAGCCTGGGCTGCTGGGAGAGCAGAGCCGGGGTGCCCCCACAGCCCCCAGCGCTCCTGCATCCCCTCGCAGCAGGCACATAAAGCTCCACGTGTCCGCTGGGGACGTGGGACAGAGAAAGCATTATGTTGGCATCATGAAGTTGCAGGATGGCCAACGTCCCCACACCTGCCCTGCGCAGACCAGCCGTTTGATTGCCAGCCCCTCCCCGCCGAGACACGGGATGCTCTGCAGAAGGGACCCCCCCAGTTGTCGCGTTTCAGGAGACCTGGGGCCAGGGCTCCCAGGCACTCGGAGAGAATGTGAATAGCAACACTTCCACTGCCCTGAAAATATGTTTGCATTTGTTCACTTAGTTGCTAAAAATGCTCGAGTCACATGGGAACGCCTGGGAATGCAGCCCAGGAATTTCGTTTGTAAGCAGAATTGTGTTTCTGGAGATTATTGACCTGAACCGTAAATAAATATTCAGGAAAAAAAATAGAAAGATTCACAATTTATGGTCCTTGAGATGATCTATTCAATCAGAAACAGCTGGAAATATTTCCCATAGGGCCCTCACTGATCTACTGTCAAGTGGCTGAGTCCTGCAGATTGGAAAATAACCCACAGCCCTTCCGCGGAGGCTGAGCGGATCCAGTTTCAGACGTGGAGCCCACGATGGGAAAATCCATATCTCGGATTTACAGAGTCTCTGCCTGATAACAAGTGCTGTTATTCTGCCAGTTGGACAGCAGGAATGATCACAGCAGCTTCAGATTCCTGTTTATTCATTACAACCAGGCCATATCTGCGCTCTACCCCAAGGATTTCTACCTGTGCAAACAGCAGCTACGCAGAACAGTCAGTCTAAAATCTTTATTCAGGTAAGGTACCAACGTCAGAATTTGCATTTACCTCAATGGAATTTTTTATCCCAGTGAATGGCAAATCACTCTGACATACCAAGTTCAGATGTTGAGACTGAGAGACAGCCAGCACACAGCAAACCTTAATCAGCTTGATATCCTTTGAAGAAAGGAAACACATCAAAAAATGTCTTCAAACTGGCAACATGTTGAAAAGCAAGTGCAAAAGACAGTACATTCAGGCGGAATTAAAGTTGCCAGACACGTCAGATATAATTGCAAAAAATAGAGAATAATACCCAATCCTTAAAAAAAAAAAAAGCCTTACATACAAACTTACAACCCAAATAACCCAAGTAATTCCCAGCTGGGAATTTCATTGCATGTCAGTTAACTGCAGGTGTCCAGAGACTTAAATGTGCCAGCATCATCCTGTCACTTTAATGCTGAGCAGGTAGATATTCTTTGGGATTACAGGTAAAACAACATGGCTCTCCTCAGTTCTACAGTAGAGGTACCGAACACATCATGCTGAGCTATAAGGTAAATGTTACATGCAGATTTAAGTGCATGAGAAAAAAAATAGTAAAATAAGTTTTGCCATTGAGTGGTGATATTGGTCAAACTTAACCACAGCTCCTGAAAGTCCCTTTGCAAGGGAAGCTCTTTAGTGAGAGCTTGTTATTCTGTCAAGCAACACCCGAGTGAAGAAGGGTCAGTTCTGATCTTGATATTTTGAGTTGATAGCTGCAAGAATTACATTTTATTTCCTGCTTGTACCAAATCTGAGTGAAAGTGAAGGAAGAAACAGGCCAGCGAGAGGCAAAGGAAAGAGGGCTCCTGTCAGAACACAGGGTAAGGACAAACGAGCGGATGGGATGTGGAAGGACAAGCAGAGTTTCTGCCCTGGATGCTCTTCACTTGCTCAGGACCTCCCCACCTTGGGGAATCCCGTTTTATCCCTCTTCCTCACATAGACTGTCTTTCCAAACTCCTCATTACCTTTCATTTACACTTTATGCACTTTCATCCTACCTCGCTGAGCTCACGGTTTGGTCAATGGCGTAGGTTCAGCTAATACATTGTTCATAAACACCAAATTATTCACGTAAAATCAGGTCAATAGTTATTAAAAGCTGAAGTGAATTACCAAAAATGAATCACGAATTACTGCAGCAAGGAGAAGCGCTGACATTACGGTTCCCACCTCAAACCCAGCGTGTACGTGCCGCTGCCAGGAGCCACATGTCAGTGCCAGAAATCACCCAAAAACAACTGGCAGTGACACATGCATTGGTCAGCAGGTCCCCTCGGTACCATCCCGACCCGCCTCGGAGCACGTCGCACGGCTCTCCATCACCTGGGGCGCACCCGGCTCGGTCCTCCGAGGCACGAGCTTGACGAGGACAAGCTCCAAGGAGATGGAAGACTTGCCATTTTTGAACACAACTTTCCAACTGCAGCAAGTGATCGCTGTGTAGGCCTTTGTTTAGCTTTGCTTTGTTTGTTTTAAACCACTCATAAGGAACTGGTACAGAATTTCACACCACAGACCATGGCCACAGCACCAGCTCAAGACTAAAGAGCATCCCTTATACAGACTAAAATATTCTCATCTCTCATGAGCCGAGGCCCCCGAAGGCAAAGCTGATTTCCATTCCTTGTGGTAAAACTCAGAAATAACACTGAATGTTTCCATAGCCAGGTAAGGCCACAGAGCAAAACTGCAAGGGAAGGAAGGAAATGAAGCATGGTCAGTGTTAATTATGCAAAACAAGATGTGACTTAAAGGATGTGAGTAATGTCTGGATACAAGCAACAGGTGCCTGATAAGAGCGGAGGAAACCCAGACCTTTCATCTGCACCGCAGAAGCGGACAACTGTGATAGCTTCATTTATGACAGGGATAACGATAGTTAGTCACCTCCAGGGTGGATTACAAAGCTTACGAAGTAATTTCATAACAAGACGAGGGGATGTGCTGCCCCCGTGGCTGCCGGGGAGAGGCCCCCGCTACGTGCTGTGCCATTTCAAGGCAACAAGACAAAGCTCAGGAACACTTTCACGATACATTGCTGCATCATGATATACCAGCGGCACCTTTACCCACCAGAAATACAGGGTCTGCTTCGACATCCATCCATCCCTCCCTCCCTTTCTGGGTCACAGCAATGGTGGGCTTCTCTCTCACTTCCCACGCAGGCTGGGGGGTTGCGATCCCAAAGGGAGCTCCTGGGAAGTGGTGTCTCCTGGGGGAGCAATAGGCTCAACCATTTCCAGTCCTCCCAGATCCTTGAAAGCTCACAAACACAGCCCTGCACCCAAGCCTAACATCTCTGCCTCTTAACAGGCACTTCTGTTTTCTGTTTGCCATCTGGTTTGTAGCGCCTGGTTTCTGTTCAGCATCTCGACACAGCCCTGCTTCAGGCCGTGGCTGATAGCCCACGATACCACTGCCAGTGTAGCCGTCACCATCTTGCCAATATTTTTGTCATTCCACACCTACCCCCTTTTATTTATTTCCAGGCATGACAGGCCAGCACAGTAACTGCTGTTAGCAATGCACAACAGGAAGAGAATTCCTCCAGCAACATCCAAACAACTCATCTGCCATATCTGTGACAAATATTTGGCACAATGCATCAGTAAATTTATCAGTAGGTCCAATTTTTCCTACTCTGCCTATGGCCAGAAGCATCACAAACACATCAGAATCATACGATGCTGCCCTAGATGGATTCTGCGGCAATGCGTTCCCATGCAAGGGGTAGATCATCTCAGTGGATTCAAAGGCAAAGATCCAGTTATCCAGGTTTTAAGGACTATTTCTAAGAGCTGGTGATAAAAACTGAAATTCCCTTTTCTCATTTTTAATAGGAAATTTTATTCTACAGTTTCCATCCCTATAATATATAATGAGGCAGAAACAGTTTTCCTCCTCATACCACCAACATATGGCAAAACCACCCATAAGGGCATCCGTTGGTTTCAAGAAGCAAGGCCAAGTTTAAAAACCATCTCTTCTGGCATACCTTGAACCCACTGCCAGCAAATTAGAAAATTCCATGCACAACATCAGTTTAGACAGGGAATTAGCTACTTCTTCACGCAGCAGTGCTGCTTGCACGCTGACTTACCGTAAGCCTACAAACACCAGCCAGAAAGGATTTGGAGGTACAGGAAAACCTCAGCAGATAAAGCCTACACATGTGCTCTTGATCCAGCTTAAAGATAGTAAAATGCCAAGCGACCGAAGATTTAAGACAGAACATGGCTACACATTCAAAACGTCTCAGAAGCACACGTTACGCATTCCCCGGGGGGTTGCACTTTCACTTTACTAAATTGCCTGCATATTTGCTTTTTTCTGATGGTAGATTAGGAACCATGCATTTCCTTAAACCGCCAGCTTTTGGCCAAGACACACACGCCCTTCCTGGAGACCTGCCAGCCCACACTCGCAGAAGAGGCGGATCTGGAGGACCACGCTCCAACGTGAGCCGCTGCAAGGCGAGCCCAGGAGCCGGCTGCTGGTGACTGCCGGGCACTCACCATAGACCCAGCTCTCTTAGGCCAGGCAGGCGGGAGCGCAGTTAAAAAGAAGCAAGCTTGGCTGAGTAGCCTGACCCCTCTGAACAAGCCCCAGGGTTGAGCCTATCCCATTTGTTTTATCTATTTTAATAATGTTGTGTTTGTGAAAAGCGCACATTTGAAAGCCCGGGGGGAGAAGTGCGTGTTCCGTTTAACATGCATGATCGTAAGGGGAACTTTCTTCTTTTAAAGGTAGGGAAAAAGGAATATAACCTTAAAAACATGGGTAGTAACACACATTCCCTTCAGGCAGAGCCAGCTTCTGAGTCTTGAAACCCTTACATGCTTTCAGAAGCAGGTTATGTCTGTGCTGCACAGAGCAGGCTATAACACCTTAGCATGAAAAACCCTTAAATGTTCCATACCCATGGCTGTCTGTTCAGCGCTCACTTACACACACAGCTTCTTCACGCAACGCCATCTCCTGCCGCTGGCAGTCGGGAAAGAAACCGCACTCCGGCTTGTCCCCAGGTGCGAGATGCTGACGAACCCCATCCTCCAAAGCGGCCCCGTTCCCCTCTTCCAAGGCACGCAGAGGCAACTCGGGTATTTGACCTGTGCACGGTTTGGGGGGCGGATGGCAGCCTTGCGAGGCACAATACGTTTAAGGGACGTGACCAGACGGGCACCCACCCGAACGCGCTCGTACGGCTGGCACGGGTGACGAGCCGGTGCCAAGGCGCCTGGCTCAGCGCTGGCGGGAGATGCCGAGATGGGCTGTCGGAAGAGGGGCCTTTATCACGCACCGTTATTTTAGGGCAGTAGCTGGTAGGTACCCAAGACTCTCGGGGCTTTGCAAACAGTAACTAACAAGCAGCACTTTATGGAAACCGCAGCGGTTAGCAGAGCGGGGCACAAGCCGTCCATTTCAGATGTCAACTTACTGTAGTCTGTGATAGAATCACAGCTCTTCTACTAATTGCAGGGCATATAAAAGTCGACCGCAAAGCGTTCAGCTAGATGATGATGGTGATGAGTATTTTCTATCCTCATTGGGAAGGAAAAAAAGACAGGCAGGTATTGGAGGTTCCAGGAACTGGCAGTATTAGCTGAAGAAATATTTTGCTGCTCCATACAGTTTCAGTAAAACAAATAATACGACCTGAGCCTGACAGTTAAAGTTACACAAAGCCCTGCAGAAGATAAGGGTGTAGCCTCTATCAATAGCGCAGGCAACTTTTCAGCTTTTCCAAGGATAAGCAAGAACAAAATCAAAGAACTTACTTTAGAGGCAATGCAACTGCGGCAGGGCCACAATTCAAGGCAGTGGAGAAATCATGTTCAAAAATCTACAGCCATTTCAGGGTTTAAAAGTGCATGAAACAAACAAGCAATTAATTTCCTGCGCAAGAAAGGAATGCAGAGCTCTGTATCGCTGGTACTGGCAATGCATATAAACATATTACATGTCTCAGGATAAGTGGTATTTCTCTTAAAGTCTCAGCTCCCAGGATCGCACGATGATAACGCCATGCTCCTCCCTAGCACTGTTATCAACCCCCCCACCCCAAGCCCTCGCTACAAGGACAGTCTCGTCCTCATAGGCAGCGTCACAATCTTCTTTCTGCAGAAGAACAAGGGGAGTTGAGAAGCAGAGCAGGGCATCGGGCGGGCGGCAGAGACACACCCCACGCAGCGCGGCAGCGAGCGCATCTTCAGCTCCTCCTGTTTGCAAAGAGAAGCTGAAAGAGCCAGGAGGTGCCGGAGGGCAGCCGGCCAACACACCGCCCTCGCGCTGGGGTTTTTGCTTCAGTGACCCACGGCTCAGCTTCGGAACCCCAACTCAAACCAGGGCCCGCTGGTGCAAACGGGAATGGCAGATTGGAAGAATCCACATGCAGTTCCAGTCCAAAGCAGCCTCGCACGCCTGAGCGTGGCAAACGTGATAAGCTTTAGCAAGAAACACCTCTGTCCACAGGGAAGGATCAGTCATATATGTTTTAAATGTGTTGGGGGTCGAGGCAGAAGGAAGAAGAGGTGAATTAACTCAAAGATTTACCATTTCAGAATTCAGCCTCCATTTCCTCCTCACACATAGAAATAATAATTTTTATTTCCTCTTTTCAGTTTTATTGCCAGGGCTTTTGTCAAGAGCGTACGCTCTAGCTGGGCTTTGCCTGGAACTGCTGTGTAATTAGCGCCAGCCTTCTGTGCTCGCACGCAGCCGTTTGCAGTTGCCACACAGGCGGCCGGGGTCTCGCGGGGAGATGCTTACCGTACCGCAACAAAGGGCTTCCCCCGCACGCTTTGGACGTGCGGCCCCAAAATACAGAGCCCAGCGTTCGTATAGAAAAGCCTTTAATGCTGAGACGCCTGGCGCTCGCACGCCGGCGGTGCTACGGCACACTCGCAAAACCCGAACCGAGGGTCAGAATTAGTGCACGAGCCAGCGTTGAAAAGCGATGGGATCAGAGCAGATTCTTTCTCTCAGGCGTTTGAGTTTCTCAGCTTTGAGCTGGCTTCCAGCACTAAATACAGTGAGATGGGGTTTCTTTCCCCTCTATGTAAGCCTTCTTAAATTGTATTTTCTTCCATTACCCATTTATTTTGCCAATTTTCAAAATCACACAGTACCTATGCTTGCCTGTCCTTCAAGCAGCGTTACATTATAAGGAATGCAACCAATAACAAAGCAACGTTCTTAACAACCGTATTCTATTTATTCTCAAATGTGAGCATCAGCCTCGTATATTTGAAGTCTAGTAATATTTTATATACCACTCAGTTAAGCTTTAGAGTCTCCTTCTTCCGTCCTTTCCATGTTAAACTGCATTTGCCCATGAATTGCCGTGACCCACGAACACTACTCCTGCCAGGAGAGGTCTCTGCCCTCAGAGTTAACGCATACGTAACCAAACGATCCGTCTCAGAGCACACGCGCTTGGAGAGAGAAATCTTTTCGGGGGGGGGGGGGGGGGGTGGGGGGGTGTATCTGCAATAACAACGTTCATATTAGCGCTAAATAAATAAATAACAGGGACAATTTTTCAACGCTGTGCAAGCTTTTAAATATATGTGCCGTAAATATGGCAGGAAACAAGAAGGGGCTTGGTTTGTGCTCTGAAGACTGCTCTTCACACATATTAAAAATACATCATTATTCTTAATGCATTATTTCCAGCGTCAAGCCACCTGCCTCTGAGGACCGCGGGGCGCCGCACACACGGACACCCAGCCCAAAGCCGCTCCTGCGCCAGCTGGGACTCGGGATTCTCCATTTGCTGAATGGGAACCGAAGCGCAGAAGGACATTTCGGAGCTCCCAGCACACGGTTAGGGCAAGCGTTTCCGGGGACCTCAGCACGGAACAGGAGAATAACAGTTGTTTGCTAAGGATCCTTTGGAAATCCGGCCCTGTGGCCTGCCTCGGGCCGCCCGCAGAGCGCTCGGGATGAGGTCCAACGGGGCTTAGAAAAAAAGCTAAACATGGAAAAAATTCGCAAAGCTGAGAGGAGCACATCAGCCGCCTCGCTTCCGCCAAGCGGGACCCTCTCTGCGCTCTCGGTGGCTCCGTGTAACCTGCCCAGCTCCGTCCCACCGCCGCAGAGGGCAAGAGCCACCAAAACCCAAAGCCCCGCACGTTGCACACGCAGCTGCGGCTCCCGCTTTCACGCAACCCGCCCCGGCTGCGGCAGGCGGGGGGAGGCGGCGGTGCTGCAGCGGGGGCGGGGGCGGGGGGGGGCCGAGCCGCAGGGCTAAACCCGGCCGAAGCAACCAAACGCTAAAGGGAAATCGGGAATATTTTCTCCCTTCGCGACCGCACACCCCGAAAGCGGGGACCGCCAAAAGCTGCAGCCTAACGCGCACACACACACCCCCGCAAGGCGCACCCGCGGGGGGCAGCGCGGCTCGGGACCCCGGCGGGAAGGGGGAGGGGGCGGCTGGGGGGCACCGGGGGCTCCTCACGGCCGCTCCCCGCCAGCGGCAGCACCAGGGGTTTGGGGATGGAGCGACTGGGGGGCACCGGAGGCTCCTCAAGGCCGCTCCCCGACAGCGCCGGGGGTGGGGATGGGGCAACTGGGGGGCAACGGAGGCTCCTTAAGGCCGCTCCCCACTAGCCACAGCACCCTGTGGGGGGTGAGGGTACGGGGGACCGGGAGCAGGGCGAGCCCCAGGGCCCGTGGGGAGGGGGCTCGGCTGTGCCCCCCCGCCCCCGTTACCTCCAGTCCCGGGCGGGGGGCGCGGTGCATGCGTAGCTGCCGCCTACCCTCCATTCATAAAAAAAAAAAAAATTAAAAAAAAAAAAGGAAAGAAGGAAAAAAGAGAGGAAAAAAAAAGCGCGAGCCGTACCCGTCCTCCGCAACTCCCAGTAAGGTCTTCTCCAGCCCCCCATTCATAAAAGGAAGCCGAGCATGCGCGCTGGCGCCCCGGTGCCCACCCATTCATAGAGTCGGGAGGCCGCGCATGCGCGGAAGGAGCCGCTGCCCTCCCATTCATAAAATAGCCATTTTCCCAGGCAGCGGCGGCCGCAGCACCGCGGCGGCCGCTGACAGCGCCGCGCTCGCAGGTCTCTTCCCGCAGCTCCCGCCAGGGCATCCCCGGGGCCGGCCCCCCTCGCCCGCCTCTGATTTAGGATTAACTCGCCTATGGAGAGATGGTCTTAGCTGAATTATTGAAAGTAAGTACGAAATTCGTGTTTGCGGGCAAATGTTAGATGTTTTTTAAGTAGGGAAAAAAAAAATCGAGCCTGTTCCCCGAGGGAAAAAATCTTGCGCTCTTTCTAGATGCATTCGTCTTGTCCCTTAAAGATCACTGACTGTGAGCATATTTCTGCCTGTGACTTTTCCAACAGCAATTATCTATAGTTATATATAGTGGATAGCTGTCTGATGCTTCACAACCTAAAGCAGACTTTGCATTTGGAAGAAATAGCCTGTTTCTTGCAGAATTTGCGTTCATGTTTCTTATTTGTACCTCTCTTCTGTGTCCTCTCATCAACATCTGCATTTGGTGTACGTATATGGCAGGCAGGTTTCACCATACTTGCGTCGGGTTTATTTGCAGGGCTTTTACAGCAGAATAAGGCTCTTCTTTCTGCCAATGGGATGCCCTCTCCTTCACCCCTTCTTTCCCCGAAAAAAGGAGCTTAAATAGATGGTTACCTGAGCTGACAAGTAAGAATTGGATATTCCTTGCTTTGGAATATGAAAACTGATTATACGCATTTCCTCCCTTTTTCCAAGCCCTATGTCTTGTTAGTGTCAAGCAGTTCTGGGCTGTCTCCATAATAGGACACTTCAGAGATCAGCCACTGGTGTGTCAGATCTTTTCTGCGTGACCTTTGCTCTTTAGTGTTTTATTTCATACAACTGGGCTTTTTTTTTTTTTTTCCTTTGGCCTCGGTGCCTTATTCCATCACTGTTCTGTCCCCTGTCTTGCTGTACACTTGGCTGCTTCAGTTTTACATCTGGATGGATAATATATATATTTTTTAAAGGCTAGGTAAGCAATAAAAATGTGTACCTAGAATAATTTCCTAAAGGTATATGAAATATATTATATATGGAGGTAAAACCTCTCTTGGCTGCTCTTCTCTACCAACTGCGTAGCAAAGAGAAGACAGGCTTTTATTTTCTGGTACCAGTCCTGGCGTCACAGGAGAAAGACAAGCCTAGAGACGACATCTTCTGAAAATTCATTATCAGAAGGGGAATGGAAAAAACAGAAAGGGGCATATAAAAGGCACAAAGGTCTTAGAGGAAAGCAGGACTGGAAATGGCAGTGCAAATGAAGATCAGCATTAATCACAGGAGGAAAAGGCTTCGCTCTTTTTCCTGAAGTGACCAAGGGTCTGATTTCTGGATTTAAATCTTTTAGAGCCCCAAGGTTTTATTTAAAGGGTGAAGGAGAGAAAGAAAGAGAAAAGGAAAAGCATCCCTGAATTAGCCAGGGTAGAAAAGGCACGTTCTAGATCCTTTAAAACTTCTTCAGCTCCTGTTTTTTTTCTTCCATGCCATGCTAAGGGTAAAGTATGTAAAAAATCAGCTCAGGAATCGCTGTTTAATTAGGGAATGAGAAACCCAGCTCTCCCAATATTAACGCTCCCCCCACCCCCTCTTTATTTTGGGTTGGAGAATAAAGCTACAATTTGTGCACTGAATCACAATGATCTTGATGACTAGCTTCCCCCTTCTCCATATAAAAATGAATGATAGCAGGAGGAGGGGTTCTTCTCAGTTATTGGAACCCCACTGGGGATGTCTCATTGATAAATGTGCCATTTTCCATGGGCTACTGTGTTTTCTGTTGCTAGAAGGGACTCTATATTGGTATTATAAAATTAAAAGGACTATTTCTGAATACTGCAGTCCTTTTGAAATTCTCCATGAGGTATGTGCAGGGGAGAAATTATTTGTTCTCCTCCTGCAACAGCAAAACAAAAGCTGTTTTCATGGAATCATGACTAACTCCCAAATCATACTGGGAAAAGCAACATCTCAAAAAGCAATCCTCCCCCTTCCCCCAAATAAACTCCCGTTATCAGACTTCAGTGAAGTAAAACTCACAAGCCTTGCAACACTACAACAATAATTAATTCATAGTTATATAGCTTTCCAAATATTAACAGTAAAAGCAAAAAATTCATTTATCATATTGCTGTAAGATTTTTCCAAATGGGGCCCAGTGCTTAAAACTGCCTCTTTATAGGCAAACAGTTGCACAAGTGTTGTTTGTTTTCTATTCCCTTCACATGCAGTACAATGTATTTCCTTGAGAAAATACAAAATCCTTCTAACTTGGTTACCATTTAGTACCATTAGCTTAACAGATCATACCTGAGCTTAGTTTTCTGGCCATAAAATAAATATTCTTATCCAATGCAAAGCCTTGACTAAGAAATTTGAGTCCCCAGAGATCTGAGTGTTAGTGGTCCAAGATGTGCTTTATTCCCTCACATCACAGGCACAGACTTCAGCTGGACAGAGACAGCTTCTTGGAAGTCTACAGGTCTCATTTCCCAGCTCCTGAATTTCCACGCTCTGGCAAGAATTTAGTGTCTCATTTTAAAAAATGGCAGGTTTCCCTAATAAGCTTTCTAAATTTTTTCTTCCCCTTATTACTCGTAGAGAAAATTCTAGCTGTCCTTGGAGAAGGCGGCTGAGCAGAGGAACAAAAAGAATTAGTATCAATATTTTGTTGATATTAATAAACGCTTTATGGAAAAGGGCTTTTTTTTTTTTAGCTCTTTTTAAAGCACGTACAGCTTGACTCAAAATTCAGACAGCCTAACTCAGTCTTGATGAACTCCAACATTACATATTATTCTTAATTACACATTAAAAACATGTGCTTACTGAAAGGTCTCCTTTAACTTCAAGTGTAGTCTCCCCTCATTAAAAGCTTTTATTGAACCTTTTGACTTCCATCAGCAGCAGCCTCCCCTTGCCACTGCTGGGAGCTCTGGGCAAGAGGATGTCCTTAATGCCAAACAAAGGCAATGGCAGAATTTGTTGCCTTATCAGCCCCTCCTCTGCCAGGACTCGGGGAAGCGAGTCCTTTATCGATGCCTCTCGCTGGCTCTGGGGGAAGCAGCACCCTGCCTGCTCCCAGTTCCTCCCCAGCTCCCTGCTCCGCCAGGGCCACCCCTCTCAGGGCACGCGCTCTGCGAAGCCCTTTGACAGCAAGGATAGGCCTTACACCAGCTACACCCTGGCTTCGCTCTCAAGCCATGTCCTGGGTATTTCCCTCTCTTCCAAACGGCTGTCGGGAGGAGCTGTACGTCGCTGGTGGGTCCTGCTCTCCAACGCCGTGCCGGGGCCAGCGAGGCAGCCTTTGTGCACGTCCCCAGAGCACGGGATGGAGCTGTGATCGAGGCTGTCTAGATCAGGTTTTCTAGACTGCGTAACCAAACCACCACAGGAGAGAGAATAGTCATGATTGTTCGAAAATCAGAGGAATTTTGCATTGGTTTGCATCAGTTGTGAATGGCGTTGACTTGCACAGGCCTCCCTTGACATTGTGCTACTTCAAAGTATATTGTTTTCAATTATGATAATTTTTTTGTGTTCAGATTTATCTGTAAAGATTCCGCTGCTCTCTTAAATTTTCCTCTTGTTGCCCTGTTGTCTCAGAAATTCGTGTGGTCCGTATAGCAAAGAAAATAGGCAAATTTCTGCAGCACATTTATTGCAACTATAACTACAAACACGTTAACCTGAACGAGGCGACAGCCACATCTCTTTCAGAGCCTGTAACTCAGCTGTTGCGTGGATAAGAACAGGTCTAGTATCACAGTAACCAAGAGGAGGCGTGATCCAGCTGTTAGGCAACACGATTCAGAGGTCTCTGGTCTGTCCCCTCGCCATCACTGACCCACAGCAAAATGCCGGGCGAGCGGTTCAGGCCTTCCCGTGCCCGGCCCCCATGGGCACCAGTCAGGGCTTGGCCTTTCATCTCTTGCTTGTAATTTTTCTATCCCTTCTGCACTAAAGCTTGTGATGCTTCCACATTTGGAAAAATCTTGGAAACCTGTGATCAAAAATTCTTCTTGAAAACTCAAGTCTGTTTTACTCTGCTAGAAATGCTTCTCTAGCTCATGGTAAGAAGGCAGAAGGTGGCTCTTCCCATACCATACTCTCCATCCCACCTAGTACCATTATAACCAGTATAGATGTCTCGGAGCCGGCCACCACCGCCCAGCGATGGGCAGTATTGCACCGACCGCGCGTTCAGCAGCTCCCCGACGTTTCAGGGCACAGGTCCAGGCTCGAGAGAGGGGGCACTGGTGGCGTTGCAGAGCACGCGCAGGACCGTCCAGTGCCAGCGACCCCAGGAGAAGGCTTGGTTTGCCGAGGCAAACAGCTCGTCCCTGACACTGGTGCCATTTGGCAGCAGCAGAAGGCACAGGCTGCTCATGAGGTGTCATTAAGGCATAATTCTTTAGAAGGAGGTAAAGTGATCCCTGATCCGGTAGACGCAGCTTACAAAGGATGGAAGGGCTTGACGGTGGCTACATTACTTCTCTGATCATAGTGGGGGTCTCTCTATTAGCAAACGCACTCCAGGCACCGTGGCTGGGGCTCTTCTTTCCTGCGATATTTAAGACTGAGCTCAGAGGTTTGCACGTCAGCACCTGCATGTTGAAATTTTCTGCATCTTTCAGAAGTGGGTTGGGCAAAACTGTGGTACCTGGTACCTGGCGCGGGGCGGAGAGGACGTGGGTCGTGAGAGCGCGATTTCTCGTTTTCCCGTGGCTTCCCCAGGACTGTGGGCACCGGGGGTGTGTCAGTCACACCAGCGCTTCCCAGGGCCGGGATTTGCAGGATTGCTTCCATGCAAGACCCGATTTTGGACTCTTAAGTCCCTTATTCTCATTTTTCTTTTGTTACCGCATACATCTACAGCATTGTTAACCGTGTGAGAAAGAACTTATTAAAATTATTAACTAATAGGTAACTGAGACACTTACAAACATTATATGCCTGCACTCATTAGATATTTAAGTCAAGATCCATTTTGTTTTTCAGTAACTGGAAGACAAGCTATCCAGCTCCACTTTGAAAATAAAGACACTAGAACCTTATTGCTTCAAAACCTGTTCGGAAGCCATTAATGAGAATGAGCTTTCCTGGGGGTTTATATGACTTTCTCACAGAATCGCTTACAAGGATGTAGCTTTCTATAAAATTATGCAGGCAAGTCCAAAATCCTATTAAAACATAAGATCACTTTTGTTTTAACTTCATGTGACTAAAGAATCTTACAAAGCTTTCGAGCCTGAAGTAATACCAAAACACTTTAAAATAACAGTTGGTTTCCTACATCTTTAGGACTTGTAATTATCTAGTACAATAGTAATTTTAAATTGGCAATATCTTGATGAAGAGATGAAACAAGCACTGCAGCACATCTATGAACTTGACTTTAGAATCCAATTTTAAACCCCTGGAAGGAAATGTATTTTGACTTGAAAATTGTATGTGGTGAGCAACCATGCAGTCCCTGGATGGCGTGGGGGAAGAGAAATTTTCTCTACATGGGAGTTTGTTGACATTTCTGCTTTGAAAAAGACTTCATTGTTTTACCTACCTCTAAAGAATGAACAAATCCCAATGTAAGAGCACACTCAGGAATTTTTCTTCCTGTTGTCTGCTTTCAGAAAATTGCCTGTACAATTGCAACCTGTGAATTTGTGCCTATGTTAATGCTATAATATGTCTCTAATTACTGATGGTCAAAGATTAACTGGTTTTGTTTACACGTACTCTGTATGGCCTTTTTTTCTCAATTAAAATGCAGTTTGCAGTCAGGACGGATTAGTCCAGCGGCCAGCAAAGGCACTACATGAAGTTCATAGCTTTTGCAAACTTATGGTGCTGAAGTATCTTAAATCTCCTATTCTACTTTTTTATTGTCTCTTCTTCTATTTTCCTTTCTTTTAATCTACAATTTTCTTTAAATGACACATCTTGTTATATTAAATCCGTTCAATCTGGGCAATTAATTCAGTATTTGCAAGCAGCACCCAGCTGCCATCGCCAGAAGGAGAAGATCTGTTCACAACACCGGCATCACAAACTTCAGTCCTTTTCTTACACAGCAGACAAGCCCTATGAGCAGAAATGGTCTTTCTCAGGGGGTTTGCCATTTGCAGCTCATCTCTAGTAACCATCCCCTTCTTGGCTAGCCAGGGTGGCTGCCACAGGCAGCTTCAGGCACTCTGGTTAAAGGGGAGAGGGACAGCTCAGCCTATTCCTTCTTGCCTCCCTTCCCAACCGAAGTTGCTCACGTTTGTCACCACTTCTACCCGGGGCTGCTTCAGACACACAGTTCCACGTGCCGTACGCTGAATTAGGTCCCTTCAACATCTGAGCCAACGCCAGCAACTACAAGACACAGTTGACCACTCTGAACCCCACCTTGCTCACCTGTGCAGGCCTTTGGAGCCAAGGCAAGAGCCCCAAGGTTACACCCCTTCAGCTCTTGTCCTTTTTCAAAGTCTTAAATTCTGCCAGGTCACTCCAAACCCTACTTTTGATGTGAGACGTGGCTGGAACAGAAGCTGCAGTTTCTAAGATCCCAATGTTGCTGCTCAGGGCAACGTTGTCCTTGCTGATAAGCACCCTGCGAGCATGATGGGCTCCTGGTGGGGAGGTGAAGGTCATGGTGCCCTGCCTCTGCGGTGGGAATGAGCTTTCCTGCTGCTGAGCAGACATCGTACCTCGTGATTGTTTACAGGACTATCTGGTATCCTTATATCTGCTTGCAAACCCACAGCGTTTCAAAGGATGACTTGCTTTTATTGTTCCCGTCATCCTGGAACAGTTTCAGACTGGTTGTAGCTGCATGCCTCCCTCTGGGGAACACACCAACCAAACAAGGTCAAGTTCTGATGCCTTTGGGGGGTCTTCCAGGGAAGCCACCAGGATCCATCCCAGGAAGGCACACCTCAGGCTGCAAGAATTCACGGGAGCAGCCTGGCTTCTTGGCTTGCTTCTGATGCAGCACAAGTCTTTAACCCGAGAACTTCCCTGGATTCCTCTTCTCTACTGTGAGAGATGGAGTGCTACCTGGTGCCTTTTGCTGAAGTCTTTCTTTTCATGGGATGAAGACATAAAGTTTAAACAGAAAGAGCTCAGGGAAAGATGTGCACAAGGCATATGCTTGTGGAGGCACACAGACACAAAAGCTGAAGCGACCACGCCATAAAGCAGTGTCGTTGCTGTCATCTGGGCAGATCCCAATGGAGAACCACCTCCCTGCAGAATTAACACCACCCAGCTCACTCTCTAGTTCAGCACTCGAGATGTTTGGCCTTGGTCTGTCACCAGCAATCTTACTTCACTGCTGAACCTCCTGGTGACCAGACCATCGGCAGCAATGTAGTAACAGTCCTTGGAAAATTCCATAAATATCAGAAATTTATGTTGCTTAAGCGTAGTTCAAAAGGTGAGAGCAGTCAACTGTGGAAACCCCCCGCTCAGGAGTGAGAAGGCAGGGCAGAAGTTAAAGGACCACGTGTAGCACTAGCACCAAAAACTGGTGGGGTGTGTATTTATGGTGTTTTAAAGGTGATCTTCAGCAAGAGAGACGTCTTGTCCAGAGCAGGGGTCTGAGAAGTAGGAAAGCTGAGCCGTGTTTGGCTGTCTTCACTCCAGAGGTTTTATCCAAGTAGATCTTTGCCCAAATATCTGCAGGGTCTTTGAGCTCGCCGTGCCAGGGCTTCCATTCCCCTTGCTCTGCAGCAGCTTGCCTGCTGGACAACTTGAAGGAGTATTATAATGAAAACAGATGATGAATAACTGTCAATGCTACCCATCCCAAAGTGTGGTGTTTAGTCCAGGGTTCCTCTCCTTTCCGTGGTAATTAACTCTGAAATCCTGATTATCGTTATCTCCTTTAAGCCATCTTTTAATGTCTGCCTGCTTATGGCCATGTCTGCGTACCAGGGGTTTGGGTGGTTGAAGCGTGCCTGCGGCTACAATCCTTCTCCAGATTAACCTGATGACATAACTTCCATGTGATGTCATCGCTAGTTCTGGACCGTTGCAGACTGTGCAGCGACAGAGTTAACGCAAAGCCCAGGCGCCAGCTCCGCTGTGCTGCTCCTGTCCCCCCCCGGGCTGCTGCCCGCCGCTCGCCGGGGCGAGGGGCTGCCCGCGCGGTGCCGCCAGCGATGCCGAGCGCCCTCAGTGAGCCAGCCTGGCTCGGAGCCGCCGTATCGGGGCAAATCAGCATCAGATCAGCCCCGCTGCATGGACAGAGGCGGCGGGTGCTGCCTAAGGGCTGAACGGCTCTCCTCCGCGCACGTGCTGGCGCACGATGCACCTTAAAACAAATAACAGCCCACAGATCCAGTCTAAACCTCCTGTGAATGGACCAGAGACTCGGTAACAAGTGGGACTGAGCTCAGGCCAGAACACAGAGCCCCGTGCTAGAGCTTATTTAAAAATTACAGAGAGGCAGTGATGTGAAGGGCCAGACAGATAAGCTTGTAACATCGCTCAGCACGCCACCATTTCCTCCAGCTACCTTCCATCTAATATCAGCTCAGCCGCACTTACTCTTGCCAGCCAAAACAGCTGCATCTCTCTCCTTAAAAAGAAAAAAAAAAAAAACCAACAAACTGTGAAATCAAAGTCTTCCTGCAAACACAACACTTAGCCGATACAGAACTGACTATTTTGCTAAACTCTGGCTCGCAGCAAGTAATCTTTATATCATGACACTGGATTCCGATATACAAAAGAAAATAGATTATTTTTTGCCTCTGCGTGCCCCACGATTGTCATAATCATTGCTTCTTTTTTAAATACAGTAAGTAGGAAAAGATGCTTTTAAAACTCTCTTGTTTCTCAAGTCAGGATGTCAACGAGCTAAGAATAATGAAAAAAAATTTTTTGCATGAAGGGCTAAGACCCAGCAGAGAATTTTAACTAGTGAAGAGTAACAGCATAAGGACTGCATTACGATAATCATCATTACTGCTAGATAAAGCACTTCTTCCTGCTCGTCTTGTGCAGCGGACAAAGAGCCCGGCAGGCAGGACGCGGTGCCAGCGCGCAGAGGCGGCATGTGCCGCCCTGACCACGCGTTGCTGCTCTGGCCCCCGGCCGGCGTCAGCCCTCTCTCCTATTGATCTCGGGAGAACTGGCAGATTTTCAACCCCTCAAATGCCAAGTGATCTATCAAAGCAACGATTTACAAATATAATAGTGGACTCTAACAACATTTTTCAGTGGGTAATAATGCACTTCCCTTTCTCCTTCCAAAAATGCGTAGCGAGCTCATGCTCCAATTTTTGTAGAGTTGTGTTGAATTTGGGGAGGGGGGGAAATGCTCTTGCAGAAGTGCATGCATTTACTCTCTCACACACACGCTTCTCGCGTGTGACTTGGTTGTGCTCGGATGCAGTTTTTCCCTGACTTTTTCTTTTTTCAGACTACTGCAATATTAAAATCTTGCATCCTGTTGGAAAAGGTTAATTTGTTTGCCTGAACACAAACAACTGGCAATGCCTTAAGCCGTTCACTATTTCCTTTTACTTGATACCAGAAGCTTCTTCCCCCTCCTGCGACTTGCTCTGAAGCTTTACTCACTGCTTCTTTAAACTGATCTCCAACATTATATTATTTATGAATAAAGGTCACCCCGTGAGGAAATGGCACATCTACTAGAAAACAATGTGCACTTTCTAAATTTGAACCAAGTCGTTTCCGTTCTTTGATTTAAGTTTAGCTACTTCCTGTGGTTTCTTGTCCTACGCCGCTGCTGAATCTTTGGATCGACTCCAGGATAAATTGCACCCTTTCAATGAAATTAGAAACTGCGGCAATAGGCGGCTTAGCTAGTTTAGCTAGTAAACAGCACTTAAACTAAATATTAGTCCACTTAGCGTCTTGAAGACGAGTGCCTAATTACCTGCGCGAGGTGACATATCAAGTCTGACCCGTGTGCGTGCTCTCCCCCTGAGCCGTGCCCGTCCGCTCTCACGCTGGTTTGCAACCAGACGAGCTGCTGAGCAAGAACTTCCACCTCCCGCAGGAGGGCTGAAAGCAGCCTTTGAAACCAGCAGCTCCCGGTGGAGACGGGACGCTTCCTCGCCGAAGCCAAGCCACCCTCCCGCAGGCGCATTCTGGGTTAGCGAGGACAAGTGCTCAGCCCCGCGCTCCGAGGGATCTTTGTACCAAGCCAACAACTGCGAGCCACAATTCTGCATCAAGGTTTTTTTGGGGAACGGGGTCAATCGGGGAAAATCCCCAAACCTCAGATAAGTCATTTCAGGCGGTTTGCTGACAAAAATACGTGTGAATATGCACGGGTAATCCTCTAAAAATGATGAATGGGTGCTTTCCCTCTAAAAATGATGAATGGGCACTTGAGGAGCCTGCAGTAACAGTACCCCTCCCAGGACCAGAGGAGCTATGTATGGCCAAGGTTAGGGAGCGGAAAACAGTAGCAAAGGAAGAGTGATGCCCTTTATACCTGGGCAAGCACTCTGACTCCCTCAGAGACAGGTTTACCTGGTAAGACCTTCTGCATAATAACCAGCTGCAGCCAAGAGCCCTCTTTGGGCTGGGGTTGCAGCATAATTCAATAACGATGCGCTCTTTCTCTCCCCCACCCCTTTTCTTTCTCCTTTCCTTCCCCCAGGATACTTAAGAGCTGATTTTTTCACCAGTAATCAGGCTGCTTTATCAATGGAGGCCCGGGTTCCCCACAACATCACCGTTGTCCCCAACTCCGTGATGGTCCAGCCCTTGCTGGACAGTCGGATCCCCTATGGGCGGCTGCAGCACCCACTCACCATCCTGCCAATCGACCAAATGAAGACAACTCACATAGAGAACGATTACACCGACAACCCCACCGCTTCCCAGCTGGCAGCCCAGAAGCGTCCCCGAGGCCCCCATGAACTAGTCTTGACCAACCAGCACCTGCAGCGCTGTGAGCAGGATGTCACCCACCCCTGGATTTCGTTCAGCGGGCGCCCCAGCTCCATCAGCAGCAGCAGCAGCACATCTTCAGACCAAAGGCTCTTGGACCACATGGCCCCGGCACCCATGGCAGAGCAGTCCTCCCCCAGAGCGGTTCGCATTCAGCCCAAGGTGATTAACTGCAAACCCCTGGACCTGAAGGGACCTGTGTCTCAGGAACTGGACAAGCACTTTCTACTGTGCGAAGCCTGCGGGAAATGCAAGTGCAAGGAGTGTGCGCTCCCCCGGACTCTGCCGTCGTGCTGGGTGTGCAACCAAGAGTGCCTCTGCTCGGCACAGAACCTGGTCAACTACTCCACCTGCATGTGTCTCGTCAAGGGCGTCTTCTACCACTGCACCAACGAGGATGACGAGGGCACGTGTGCCGACCACCCCTGCTCCTGCTCCCACTCAAACTGCTGTGCCCGCTGGTCCTTCATGAGCGCTCTCTCCCTGGTGCTCCCTTGCTTGCTCTGCTACCTGCCAGCCACCGGCTGCGTCAAGCTGTCCCAGAGATGCTACGACCAAGTGAGCCGGCCCGGATGCAGATGCAAAAACACAAACAGTGTCATTTGCAAGGCGTTGCCGGAGAGCAAAGGAAGCAGGCCAGAAAAGCCCTTTTGATAGTTTGGGAGGGCAGGGAGTGGGAGGACGCTTCGTGGAGGGGGGTGGCGTTGGCTCTTTTTAATAACCTGTGTTCGGAGGATAACGTTGGGCTTCTGCCTTCGGAGAAAGCAGAAGCAACTACTTCCACAAACTGAAGCACTTTGGGTTATTCAGGGTTTCGGAACTGGTCAGAATTTAAATAGATGGGGCCAAAGGAGGAATCTTAATAATGTAGAGTGAAGGCTGAAAAACCTATGTATATCATGAAGTACAGCTGCTTAAATACTCCTGGTTCGGACGGACAGACGGCTGCTCACTATGCCTGCATACCACAAGAACCATTAACTGCTCGCTTGGCAGGCACGGCCGCACAAGCAATACCCACTCCCGGCTGCAGAAAGCTGCATCGGATTCGTCGTATTCAGGGTGGGCTTCTTGTTTTCGCTTTCCTTCCAAACTCTGATTTGCTACCAGCAGCCTGTTGAAGGTGATGGGTTAACTCCCTCCTTCCCCACCTGCACACCGTTAGAAGGGCCAGTTGCACACAAAGTACGTGTTTCTCAAAAGATTTCTATGTCCCTCAAAGATTTTGAGCCAGAAGTAAAGATACAGGTCATGAGTACAAGGGTCTCTTCACATTTAGGCACGTTGCTTTCTTTGAACCCACCCAGCCACGTTGATTCGGACCCTCTTTTTAAAAGCAAGACAGTAGCAGGGTCGCTCCCTCCCCGGGAAGAATAGCAGCAGGATGTGTTCGGGCAGTTGTATAAACATCATGTCGTCCTGCCTGTGAGCTGATCTGTAGCATCAGGTTTCATTCAGTGGAATATTAATTTCACATCAGCAGTACAAACCTGCTCCAGAAGGCTGTTGGCCGAGTCCCGCTTCCCCCAGCACGCACGCTCGCTCCCCTGGTGCTGGAGCAAAGGGGATCTTAACTCACGCCACAAAGTTAAGACGCTAGTGTTTGTTTCTCTAAACCTCTTAAGCTCTGGTAAGAAGTCACAAAAAACCTAAGTGTATGATACACGTAGGTGTATTTTTATAGGGATATCAATCCAGTAGCTCCTCTCCTGGAACAAGCTCTTCTTTGCTCATTAAATATTAAGATTTTAATTTTTTTTGTCTTGGGGATGAATGGCATTTGCCTGAAGTACAGCCCATTCCCCCATCTATTGCTGCTGTTCCACTTTTGCCTCCTCTGTACAAAAGTGTGTCTTTTTAAGCGTAGAGAATGCTTTTAGTGTTTATTTTAGTGATAACAAATGCTAGGAAAAGCCAGGGGAGGGAAGAGAGCGTATTTAAGAAGTTCGCCCGTGCTTTTCAGTAAGTGACTATCATCGGCTTTGTCCGTGCACTCATCCTAGGGCCGGTTCTGCATTCCCTCAGGATGCAGTAACCCCTTTCTCTTGACAATTACAAGGTGCTAAATAAAAGTCTTCGTCCACACATGCAACACTGTAATAAGTAGGTAGGTACTTGTTGCATGCAGAAAACTGATCTAGCCTCTCTTTTTTTTTTTTTTTTTAATTGGAGGAAATTTCCTCAGTAAATGCACAGCAGCGACAGTGAAATGTCATCTCTAATTAGATAAGCAATAGGCAGAGCTCATGTAGCATTTCCAGGAATCCCATTTGCTTGGTCGCAATAGAGTTGCTGCGCAGGGGTTGGCGGGAGCAGACTGATGGGGGATCTGGTGTCTTCTGTTTAAAGAGTTCATTTAACCTGGATGACTTGGGGTTTAGTTAAGCTTAATTATAGATATTTATTGAATGGGGAATTTAAAAAAGAAAACAAAAACTTTCTATATTTATAACATTTGCTAGCTTGTATATGATAAATCATAGGAAAAGGGATACTACATCTGTCACCAGATACCATTTCCTATAGTTTATCCTCATGCTGACCATATGGGGACACCAGAAAGAAGGGAGCAGGTGGGGATCGAGAGCTGTACGTATATTATCTTGCACAAATGAGAGGGTAAATGGAAAACCAAACCCAGACTAGCTGTTGGTTGAATGTATAAGGTATTGTATTTAATAAGATAAATCATTTTTCTAAGATACAAGCAGGCTAGAAAATGCAGCAGAAGATGTACTTACCTGCTGCCCTCCTCTGTTGGGACCATACATATTCAAATGGCCTCCTCCTATGGTTGTTTTGCCTTTTTGACCCTCTGTCTTTGGCTGTTCCTGGGGGATTTTTGCTGAAAATCTGCCTGTGGTTTAGATGCATGGTCCTTGCAAGCCAACACAACGCTGGAGTGGTCGCCACTGTGCCAATCTACACTCATGTATATACACCCGGCAATCCCATATGGATTTCCTTTCATTGTACATAGTTGTAAACTATTTCTCTGTTGGTTTCTTTTAATATATAAATCCTGCTATGGTGTAAGCCGCTCCCATGCTGGAAGAGTGTAAAGTGTTAGTAGATGTGTTAGAGCAGTGGTAAATGTAGCAGGGCGACCCTCCCTCTCCTCGGCCCCCCGGCACGGCGGCGGTCGGACCCTGCTCCCTCAGCTCCTGGCCCAAGGCATGGCAAGAAAGCGCTGAGCTCTTTGCAGAGCGCTCGGGAAGGCTCGGGGTCAGCCGAAGCGGGGGCTCTGCCGGCCGCGGGGCTGGCGGAGGGTACGTCTCCGGTCAGTAATGTCTTTATTCCCCTCTCTTCCTCCATCCCAATGCCCCCATTCCCCCCCATCCCCTTTTAAGGTACTTTGGTCTCCTCCCAACCCTGAGACGTACCACGGGCACGGTGCCGTGTGGGCTCAGCCCCCGTGAGGACACGGAGGCGGCAGCTCTGGGCTGCAGGTCGGGTTCCCCCTTGCAAACTGATTAGCACAAGCCTCGGGTGCCACGTTTGCTCTCCGGCCACGTCAGGGCGGTGGGACCGCGAAGGCGAGATGGGAGGCGAGGGCAGGCTCCCCCGGGACCGATGCTGTGCCACCGCAGAATGGCTCCGGAGGAGGAGGAGGATGGCAGGGCGCTTAGGCTTTACTGCCCTGACCTGCTAATTGCTTTGGCAGGTTCATTGCCGGGCTTTGTCCTCTGCCCGAGCACAGAGGCAAAGGCCCAGAGAGCAAGAAGGGGGGACTTTACGGCCACGCCATGTCCCCGGCTGGAGCTCACCGTCACCAGAGCGGCTTCAACAAACAAACCGCCACCGCACCCTCTGTCCCAGTGCCCGCCGGGTACAAGGAGCAGCTACTAAATTCACACCTTTGCTCCCTGGGCACCGGCTTTCCCACCTGGACGAGCCCTCACCCTTTCACAGCACTGGGTATTCCCCCTCCCCTCCCACGCTTGGACACGCTGATAAAGGTTTCCCCCTTCTCCTGTTGCCACCCTACCACATATACACCCTGAAAAGTTACCACAGAAGGTTTTCTTTGTATAGAATATTTATTTTGAAGCTCTATTTTAATAGTATTTATTTTAGAAAGTCTACTATTGTAAGAGTTCTTCTGTTTGTGAAGAGAAGCAAGTACTGATGAATGTACTGATCTAGAAATTATATATATATAAAAATATATATTGTTAAATATATAAATGGCTGTTGTGGTTTTTTAAAAAACATCCTGAAGAATGTTTATAGCAATTATTCTAAAAATACAAGCAGAGGGTAGGCCAAAATCAGTTATTTGATACCACGCACACCAGGAGCAATCAAGGGAGTCGGGAGCCCGGGTGGGATAACTCGTAACACAGGCACTCGCTGGCCCCAGGGACACCGGCACATGGGTGCAGACACCCCCTCACCCGAACGGGAATCACAGCCCCCGATACGCACCATGGATGGTTGTGATACACACCGGGCGGCTGCCGCCTCATCCACCAGCTCCGTGTGGGAAAGCCATGGCCGGGGCAGCACTCCCAGGGGAAGGGGCACCCTGAGCCCCCAGCACGGCGGAGCTCCCCGGTGGAAGGGGCACCCCCAGCATGGCTGGGAGCTCCCCAGGGGAAGGGGGAACCCCGAGCCCCCAGCCTGGTGGGGAGCTCCCCAGGGGAAGGGGGAACCCCGAGCCCCCAGCCTGGTGGGGAGCTCCGCAGGGGAAGGGGGAACCCCGAGCCCCCAGCCTGGTGGGGAGCTCCCACACCAGCAGCCAGAGCCGCAGCAAGGGCAACCCTGCAGGCACGCGGCCCCTTGCCAGGATGCTCTCCAGCCCCACCGATTTATTTTGGCCAAGGAACTCAGGGTGATGCTGGGGTTGTTCTGTCCCCCAGCCCGGCTCGTCAGGGTGCACATCGCTTAATATCCCGCAGTTCACCTGCAGAGCAGAAGAGCTTGCTCCTCGGTGAGAATACCCTACTCTGTCCACTTGTAGGAGCAATTCTCTCCTTCCCTCCACCTCTAAACTATGCCAGGGACACTTGCATTGAAGTCAGGCTGCTTCTTCCACAGGGCTAGAGCTCAACTTGCAGTATTAAAATTTAGCTGGAGATTAAAAAAAACCCACCCCAAAGTCAGCGGTACCCACCACGTAGAGGGATTTTGCAGACAGGCACGTCCTACAGAGCTTCCCTCGACATTTCAGACCCACTCCCTGCTATCGTGCGTCTCATTTCTAGGAGCAGAGCCTGCGCTTTTCATACACCGAGCGGTTAGAGATGGGGTCTGCTCGAAGGCTGCAGCCACATCGATGGGTTGAGCACGGACAGATGGTGTGGGATGGGAGTGGAGGTCAGAGGAAAGGGCCAGGAGGGCTGTCCCCTGCCATTGCCTCCTCCCGCTCTCATCCAGACATTAGTAAAACAACATGTACGTGGCCTCAGGCAGGTGTAATTTTCATAATTTATGAAAATTATGAAGGGAGCTCCAGGCTTTATCACATTTGCACAGATTTCGGCTGCCTGCGCGGTGCTCTGCGGGGCTCCGCATCCCCCCATCGCCCACTCACGCCTGCCACCCCCGGGCACCCGTGATTAGGGCTACCTCCGCACACAAGGAGCAGGAGGGGACTAAAACCCACCCCTCATATCCCCAAGTCATTAAAAGTCTCTTCCTGCGTCGACACCGATATTCGCTCTCCGCACCGACAGCCGGGACCCAAACTCCTCCCGAGGGGAGGCAACGCGGGGCAGGACGCGACAGCCGGCACCGAGCACGCAACGCGCCAACGTGCCAACGCGAGCGGCCGCTCGCTTCCAGCCGCCTCGCCAACGAACGTGGCATCGTTTCCTTCCCAGTTATTTATTTTTAGTGACAAGAAGTCGGAGCTGCTCCTACGGCATGATTTATGGCTTACCCAGGCGGGGCTGTGCTGCCGAGGCCCAGGCTGGATTCAGAGCATCCACGGCTCCCATCCACCGGCACACACCACCCTGCCTCCCCCCGGCTTCGGCTGCTGCCTCGTGTGTCACCAGCATCGCATTAGACTGCTAAAAATAAATTATCCAGGTTATTTTTCACCCTTCCTGTTATTTATTTGCACGCACTATGGAGCTATGACTCATTAAAAGACATGCCATGTTCTGTGTCATCCGCAAAGGTAACCCGAGTGCTTTACCTGGCCTGAAATAATATTATTGCAACAATAACGTCAAGTTAGTCACTGGATCAGATAAAGAGACAATAACTGCACTGTACAGACCATGACATCTGATGCCAAAACAATTTGCAATAAGGAAAAGATGCTGAATTTGTTATGCTGGTGGTGGGTTTTTTTTTTAAAAACCAAGACTGAGCCAGGATGTATAAATTTAAACCAGAATTTGGCAACACTGGCTGATGTCTCGCACATAAAGCTTTAAAAATATCAACTCGACGTTCACGTACCTCTGCTGGAAGCAAACCAGGGCGCTCTTCTTGGTTTGACTGGTAGATATTAAAATGATATTTTTTAAAATAAAGATTATCACCTTTTCAAAAATCCTTTTTTACACCATTTCCAATAATTGCCCATTGAAAGAAACCAATTCCAATGCCACAAGCACAGGTTATAAGGTGGCAAAAAGAGATACAGAGCTACAAGAATAGCAGACTTCCCAGTTCACTATCGGGTCCAACGAGCAGCCACAGCTCTTGGAGGTCAGAGCAGAAAGGGAATTTCTAGTGAATCAAAGCCTCCAAAATACCCATTAAGCAACGCATTAATTCTGAGTGAATGGCCTGAAAGTTACAGAAATGAGATAAAAAGGTAATTCTGAAATTTCCTTTAAAACTTTTTTGCTAAAATAGGTACTTAAATATGTCAAGATTTTTTCCAAGGGTTTAAAAAACACCCCTGATGAGATGCAAGATTAGTCAGCATTGCCAGCAGTGGGAGGAGGGGACAGGGAGAGCAAACAAGTGACCCTGGGCAAAAGTTGCCTCCATCCTTAAAGGCAAACACGGCGATAATATGGCTTCACACCAAAAAAACCTAAATAAAGCCCTGAAGATGGGGCTTCTCATTCCCTGGCAGCTCTGAGGTGGGGATTTTTGGCCGGGGAACACGGTGCATTCTTCCATGGTGAGACGCTTCTGCAAGAGCGAGGGGAACAATAGACACGACGTGATCCAGGAAAAGGCAGTAACTGCAGCGGGCATCGGATGCCCGGATCGAAAGCTGGGGCTCGGGCGGTGCAGGGCTTGCTCAGCACCCCGCCATGGTGGGCCCAGCAGGACCCGGCCCTCCCGGGCCACATGCACCGTGCTGCTCGCTCTCAGCCCCAGGAGCGACGCAGAACCCGTCCCCCCCGTGCAGCTCATCGGGGGCTGCAACGCCAACCTGCCCAAGCTTCTCCAGTAAAGGATTCTTTTTTTTTAAATTCTTTGCAATTATACAAATGTTTTCCCACCGTGTGTACACACGCCTGCAGGTGCACAGATACGCACACATGGAGCCAGAGCGCGCCACTCTGCTCTGTTTACATGGAAACCAGATAAGGGATTCAAGGTCTGGTCTGTCTTCAAAAAAAAATAGTTATTAAAAAGCAGCAGATCCGCATCCATGATTATGCTGCTGATACAGGAGCTTTTCTTTCATTTCTTGACTTTCCAGGTCAAGCATGCCAAGCAGGAGCCCGGCTGTGCCACAGGAGGGCTGTGCTGCTCCCACAAAGCTTCTTTCCCAGTAATAAATAATTCCTACTGCCGGGACCAGACGCCAGTGGTGTGTGAATGGGCACGACAGCGGCTGTGCCAGGAGAGCCCCGTGCCCCGGCCGGATGAGGAGCTGGCTCCTTGCAGGGGATCCACAGGCTGGCACGTGTCACTCACAGATGAAGTTCGGCCTTTTGTGAGCAGCAGGCAAACGGCCAGGACAAGGATAAATTGCCTTTGCAGCTTGCTCTACTTCCTAATGACAATAACGTCCTCTGTGAGACAGTGAATCGCGGGGCTGCCCACCCCGACCCCCGCCAAGCGCTGCAAAACTTCAGGGATGTCCTCAAAGGGCCGGGAACAAGCGCGACCCTTCAGAGGGCACCTGCGCTCCCGCACAAAATAAATGCTTCCTTTTCAGGGGAATAACGAGACGGCTGTAAAGGTCAAGGCAAAGCCTTTCAGCAGGCAGACACAGGTCTCACCCCTCCTCTTGCACCCCATGCTAGCTCAGGGCTCAGCCTCGAGGCAGAGGGGCACGGAGCCACCGGCGCCCTGAACAGACCCTGGGGACCCAACTTGGGTGATGGGTGCTCAGTTTTGAGGCAGAGGAGGGTGAAGGGGTTCACAGAAGCTGCTGGTCATGCCCAGGCCACCAGAGCCCATCATGGCCCTGGGGAAAGCAGCCCTGAGCACCCAACCTGAGCACCCGGAGGCTTCTGCTGCTTCCTCAGGGGTTGTTATCACAGATAAGTAACCAGCAAGCTGAGAAACTACAGTCAAAGGCACAACTGGAGGAGATATTCTTCCTAAGTTTTTTTTTTTTTAATAAATATTTTTTTTAAAACCCACCAGGGTCTCCCTGGTGTCAAGGCAGCCACATCTATTTCACACAGGCTCAACAGCCACCCACAAGCATCTTGGGCTGAATGGCTCACGTGATGGCTCACGACCCAGAGCTCGCCCCCACCCAGCAATCCCCACCGCCTCTTAAACCCAGAAGACAGCGAAGGAGGTCGTGGAGAGTTTCTGAATGAATCAGCCTGGATTTCAAGTCTCAAAGGTTTCTGTTCGCATCCGCCAGACCATCGCCCTGCCAGCCTACGCAGGCAGCATCCCTGGGGTGCAGCTCCAGCGAGGGACCGGGCAGGGTGGGCATCCCCCCGCACCTCCTGCTCCCTTCCCAGCCCGGCTGGGCTCTGCAATCCCAAGCAGGCTTTGTGCTCCCAAGCACAAAGGTCCAGGAATTTCTCAAGAAAAAGCCTGAAAAAATTTACTTTTCAGTATATGCGACTAGAGGGAAGATCAAAATACGTGCTACCCGTTTGCTCCAGAGCACTGAACCTTGCACTGACCCTTTTCTCCCTTTACCACAGGGAATAAATAGAACTTTGTGCATAAAGAATTTATGAATAAATCACAAACCCAAGCTCTGCTCATTGCCAGGTATGTTGGTGATTACGTGATGCAGTTACGTAACTGGGATTTCCCAATCAGGAACACGATATTCTCAGAGCATGAAACTGGGACATTCTGCACCACATCCCTTCGCTCCAGTTACAGCACTGGAGCATCCGACCACGTGTGGAGCAGCAAAATCCGCCGCTAAGAAATGTCCTGCTCTGAGCTGGGAAGGAAACAGTTCATGTTGCCTCTACAGTGGAGTCGCCTTGTCCAAACAGATGCTAAAGCATGAATGAATGAATAAAAAAGTCCAGTACTGTTGATACAGTATTTAATTGCTTTTCATAAAGAGGGCAAATATTGGCAGATTCTCCACTTTAGACCCCAAAAGGGGTCTAAACAGGGGTCTAAGTGCCTAGGGCCCCACCAAAACCAGATTTTTTGTCATCTCTCGTGTTAGAGGATAAGGAGTTACAATTCTCTCTTCGCCAGCTGCCCCTTCCCTCTGCAGCAGCCTCGTCACGCAGCTGCACTATTGCAAATAGCTCGAAGGCCACCATGAACCAGCTCTCCTGATATTCTTGTAAATAATCCTTGTAAAGACAACTACTAAATTTATTTTTCCCTTTACATGGGTGTCTGTATCCACTGCTAAGGAACCTCCAGCCGTATTTCAGAGCAACTTAAGCACAGCAAAGGGCTCACGCCTAGCCGAGTGGCATTTAGTCACTGTGAATTACAGACAGGGCAAATCCCAGCTCACCAGCACAGACGTGCCTAAAACCGACAAAACCCTGGCCTCCACAGCCATGGTGCCCCCGGCAAGGTCCCCGCCACCCATCCTCGCCAGAGCCAGGGGAGCATCGGGAAGCGACACCCAGCCTCTCTGAGCCAGGAGGGAGAGTTTTGGCCACCAGTTTGAGTGTTAGGAGGTGGAGGTGTAAAATAAGGCCAGGGATTGCTCGCTGGGGTCCGGAGAGTAAAAAAAAAAAAACCTAGAATTGGAAAGACCCCATGCTGCTGGGAAGCAACGGGCTTTTCTGCCAGTCCCCAAGAAGTGAGTGGAAAATGTGGGTTAGGACTCCAGCGAGGCAGCGATATATCTTAACGATCCCTCAGGCTCCTTTTCAGGCTTAGGCTGGCTAAACACTGTAAACTGCAAAGGAAACCCAGAATGACAAACAATTGTAGGAACCTGGAAAACCAAGTTCCTCTGGATTTCATGGGAAGTGTGATTTTAAATACTCCGACCTGTCTGTCTGAGGGGAAGTGGGCAATAAATAGCAGCCTGGTTGTTATCAAGAGGATGTGAGCTATTTATAAAAAATTCTTGGGCTTTTTGAACTCTGTTTAAAGAGGCAATATCCTTCACTTGGGTAATTGGGGGACTAAAATGCTAAAGCAAACAAGATTGCTCAGCCACCTTGGGAAAGTTTAGTGCTTACTTGTGTAGTTTCGGAAATTTTGAGCATATTTAAACAGCTGTGCTGGTATTGTCCCCAGATCCAGAGGGGAGTGTGAAAAGGTCTTTCAGACCACTGCGTATGCAGGGATGCACCAACAGCTCCTAACGCAGAGGCATCTGACCATCGCAGCCCAGCAGTCCCAACAGCTGGCAGCTATGTTGCTTATTCAAATAATAGCTTACATCAATTAAATGCCTCATCTGAAAAGGGGCTTCTGCATGCCTTATAACACGCTGGCATCCCAGCAGGATTAAAATATCTCTGGCTCTGAGACAAAGGGCGGGTATCAAGTCATGCACATCGCAACAGCAGAAGAGGGGGAGGTTTTGGTGGGAGGGCAAGGGGAAAAGGAAAACGGGCACCCTCTATAAGGCAGGACGCACACAAACATCCATACAAAGCAATAAAGACCTCCTTGCTCAAGGGAAACTCATCCAACCCCTCTAATAATTGTTTTTAAATTAATTAGGGAACTCTGCCGCCTGGGCTGGGACAACCACCTCCCCATCCAGCCTTTGGCAGCACACAGAGACGCAGCCAACCTTCAGGTGCTTTCAGAGGAACCGGGGCTGACAGCCCGCAGCGCCGGGGCAGGGCACCGCCGCCCGAGGAGGGATGGTTGAGCGCCCAGGTCGCGTTGGCCATGGTGCCTTTACCCTCCCAGCACCAGGTGAATGACCCAGGAGCGATGGATTTAGCGTTGTTCAACTGGGGAGCTCTGAGCGCAAGCCTCTGAGCTGCTCCCACTCGCGAGGTCCTGACCCCCTCGGTGCAAAGCAAGGGCTGACACACGCCAGGGAAACATCCCTCCTGCTCCTTCTCACTGTGCCATGATCCCCGTGTCAGGATGTGGCACCAAACGGAGCCCTCAAGGGTTTCCACTGGCTGCTTTTTTTATTTTTCTGAGCAGGGCCGCCAGGCAGACAACATTGCTCCTGTGTGGGAACCACACACAAAGTGTCCTGACAAAACGATGGCATCGTCTAAAATACACAAACATGCTCAAAAGAAGGAAAACCATGAAATTAAGGATAACAAACAACAAAGAGAAACTCACACACAGAATCTGTTAGTGTTTATGAGTCACTAAGGCCTTCCTGTCTCCTTTTATAAATTGTGGGAATCCGCTGTGGTCCATCCTCTCCTTGAAAACCACCGAGGCACTATTTTCCTCACAGCCCCAGTGCCCGGGGCGGGGGGAGCCCACTGCACAAATGAAAGGGGTTTTTTTCTTGCCTTACCCCCCCCTTCAAAGTAGGAACCAAATCTGAGGAGCAAATGCTGCGAGGCGCATAAACAGAGGCGACTGCAGAAGCCTTCGCGATGAGATCACCGAGCGCCTTGGCCCGGCGCTGTTTTCCAACGGCGGAGGGCTTAACAATGGAATGGATGGGAAATGCCAGGAAAAGTTAAAGAGCTTTGGACACTAGGGCTTTGTAAAAGCTCGTTCTTTATTATTACCAAACTTCTCCCCATCCTCCATCCTCTCTCCCTTCAGCAAGTGAGGATCTTCTGCCTCGAATATAAATATTTTTTTTAATTCTTAGCATCATTAACCTGTCCTGACGTGCCTGTTCTGCTCCAACCAGGGTGCCCCGCCATGCGGGACGTTGGGAAGCCAACTGCTGCATCACGCCTCCACGTACCACCACCACCCGCCCCGAGTTGTGCTCTGACTTCAGAGCCAGGGTCTCCCCTCCAGGTTGCTGGTGGGTTTGCAGGACGGCGCAGTCCCTCCCCGCCAGCAGCACAGACACTGCTCAGGCACCCCAGTGCACCCAGGAGCAAAGACCATCACCTCTTGGTTAGGCAGAGCCTGTGCAAATGCCTTCTTTAACCCGAGGGAAGGATGCTCAGCCTGTTCTTCCTGGCTAAGGCTGGAATGCACAAACTAGAACCAGGAACAGCAAGCTTTTTTGGATTTTTAAGTGAGAGTCTCACACAACAGAGGATCTCAGATGGCTTCAAGAGAAGCCACCCAGACTCAAGCAAACCAGGGCCAGCCTTGAACAGCTCATCCAAGCTGCAAGTAAAACACTGGCTAAACACATCTGCATATTTAGGGACTTTCAGTGCCAACCTTCTGCGTAGAGATAAAAATGCAAATAAGGATTTTCAGATGCTCTAAAATGGCATTTCACAGCAGAAGACAATACCCAGCCTTTGGGAGAACGGTACGTAACCCTACGCAGCACCTCGACGTGATGGCATCAGGCACTGCCGAAAGCTCAAGGGAGACTAAATCTTGTGTGTTTACTGTCAAAATTCTCTCATTGCCGCCTTCTTGGGGAAAACCCACTGGCCACTGAGACCAGTTACGTAGCTTCTAGAGCTTTAATGGAAGGACAGACCGGAGCAGGAGCTGTGCTGCTTCCTCAGCCTGGAGCAGGTCCCGTGAGTCGGGAGCCCCCAGCAGCACACCTCCACTGGAATGTCCGGTCAGTTCACACGACTCGTTCTGTCAGTTCACAAAACGGTTTCCCTGCTCCCTCTGGATTTCTTGGTTTCCACACCACAAGCACGGGAAATAAAATTATTATAATAGTGATTATGCTAGAACAAAAAGGCTGCCCCCAAAATTACATACTTTGGAAGAAACAAGGGAGTTAAAAACCCTGAAATGTCAACCATAAGCGTTATAATATTATGTTTGCACTAACGGGAGGACATGCTTCAGCAGCCCCTTTCATCACCAATAACGTCTCCCTCGCCTCCCTGCGGAGGAGCCCCGTGCCCGGGACGGCGGGTGGGAGGAGAGGCAGGGACCCGCTGCCAGCGAGGTTAAAAGCACTGACAAAAAATGGTTTCAGTATGAACAGTGTGAGATGTGCAGAGGAACCAAACCAGGATTTCCACAGCCACTTTGTACCAGTGCAGACGGCTGCAGAAGGAGCAGAGCACCTCCAGGGCGCCGAACCTGCTGCACCCGAAGTGAGGACAGTGCCTCTGTGAGACGGGAGCCTGGAGCTGAATTATTCATTCAGATTGAATCATTCAGAAAGTTGTCCCCTTTATGTCAAGAAAGGCTTTGTCACTCATATGCGCACCGTAAAAACCCGTGCCGTCGCTCGAGAGCTCCTAAGTGGGTACAATTTAAAGCACAGACACCCTTAGCGTCGAGCCTGGTGCCCAAGCGAAGCGAGCGGCGGTGGAGCTGCAGGCGCACGTTCAGCGAGGAGCCAGCCGCCTCACTTGAAACTTCCAGCTTTCTATAGACTCTCAGTTGCTGGGAAACATTACAGAAACCTCTTCATTCCCCGAGGAATATTGAAGAGATTTAAGATATAATCAGAATAATGTACATTTTTCCAGCATCCACACAAGTTGCGATTTCTGGGGTGTTGTAACAGGCATGTTCCTTCAATATTATGTTCTTTCAGTATACGGTCACTTGTATGACAACTGAGAATAGAACCAGAGAGCCCGATCCGTAACCCTCCCCACAATCCGGACTGCCACCAAAGTGCCACATCTGCGGGGAGCTGCCACGCTCACGAGCCCCGGGTCTGGCCGCGAGCAGCAGATGTGGGCACAGCACTGGGGCAGGGGATCTCCTGCCCCACACCGAGCATCAGCCCCTGCTACCTCCACCTGCTTTTAAGCTGCGGGAACAAAATGATTCCCTTTTCTGCCTCGCAGCCTCAGCCCGGGGCAGGGGAGCTGAAGCACTACTTGTACGCAGAACAACATTCCTCCTCCTTTGCTAGTTTTTATTTGCTTTTTTCCTATTTTCTATAAAGCTGATCACGCATTAATCCCACAGCAAACGTGCCGGGAAACTCACCCACCCAAAAACATAACTCCTGCTTCCTCGGCAAGCAAGAGGATGGCATCACCAGCGCAACGCGGGCACAGGGGTGGCGTTGCTGGAGACCCTCGGCCGAGGTATCAAGCTTGCGCTGCTGGCCCTGCCCCTGGGCCAGCCTGAAATCAAAGCCAGGGCCGTGCCAGCACTGACCTCACCAAGCCGGCTCCTGAGCCCCAGAGTTATACAGAACCCAGTGGAAAAAAGACCTGGTGTGGGTCCCCTCGGATCTGCTCATCTCTCAAAGCCCCTCTCACACGTGCCTTCAGACACATCCCGCTTTCGGTACCTCCGTAACAGAGAGCATGTGGCAGGGACTGGGAAAGGCAGGGCTGACAGAGAGCATGAATAAAACAATAGGTACCACTCATCGCCCTGAGGACTTCCCCATACCAGGGCTTAATTTCTCTGAAAAACAAAGAACAATTCCCTGCATCATGTATTGATGGGTCTTGGGTTTGGTCCCCAGTCCCAGTACGAACACACACAATTTTTTCTTTTACATTTTTGCATGATGACTTGCATGACAAGCCTAATAAAAGCCCAGACAAATAAGCCAAAACACACAAAAATGTAATACTGTTTCATATTAACTTCCAAAGTGCTTCACTGGCTGTAGGAAGAAGCTGCATTAAACCATCAGAACAACAACAAAAAAAATGTGTATGGAAAAAATATATATGTAAAAATGCCCATTTAAAAATCATCCACTGTTACGGCAGCGAGCAAACGTATCATGGTGGGCAGAGCTGCTCTCGGGGCACCTTTGTGCAGGCTTTGATCTGGAAACAAACTCGGGCAGCTGCAACGCTGCCGCCCTCCAGCAGAGCCCATGGGCTCAGATATTTAGAAAAAAAAAACACCAAGAAAAAGTCCCGCTTGCTCATCCCTCAAGAGCTCTGCTGCACCCAGGACCCTTATTTGGACAGAGGGTTTGTGCTCTTGAGCCATTTCTGCTTCGCTTGGCTGCAGGCGGTGGCTGGAAGGTCAGGCTGCGGAGCCGGGGCAGGTCCCGGGGCAGGTCCTGGGGCAGGGATGCTCTGGGGAGCACACGGGGAAGAGGAGCCCTCGTGGCTCTTGGCACAGGGGTACAGCCACGCCGACACCCTGCCCGCTCTGGGGAAAGCCTCCCCCAGAGCCTGTGCAGGGGCTGGGTGAGAAACACGCCGAGTCGTGGTGCAGGGAAGGATAACGTGGGGCTGCTCTGCGTGGGCAGCCCCACGGGCAGCTGATGGATGCTGCAACTTTGGCCCCAGCAGATCCGAGATCTGCCCCTGCCTTCAAAGCCACCGCAACAGGACCCTGGAAAGGCACCGGGTCCCCACGATGGGGCCAGGGGCCGTCCATCCCCATCCCCGGGTGCCCTGCACATCCCAGTGCCACCCTCCGGAGCTCATCCCCTCTGGCCTCACAGCCCAGATCATCGCCCCACTCCCCACCCTGGACCATTGCCCCCCCTCCCCGCCCCACGGCCCATCACTGTGACCCATTAGGGAATTCACTTTTCAGGAGCTGCTCCCCAGGGCATCACCCCACTAATTTCCAGCAGCAAGAGGCAACAGCTGTAAGCTGCCACCCAACACAGAGCAGCAGCGTGACCCTTGGGGGGTGGGAGCCATCCCCACCACCCTCATGGCAAAATAACACCCATCCCATGGGGGAGAGCGTGGCCACAGTGGAGTGAAAATCATCCGGTCTCAGCAGAGCCGAGAGGACGTTCTGGAGAGGTTTTTCTTGGCAGGAGGCGATGGGGCTCTCGCTTCCTGCCCGGCGGGGGGACATCCCCCCCCAGGGGACCTCCAGGCCACAGGGATGGCGCATCCCATTTCATGTCCTGCCTCCCGGCCTCGCTTGACTCCAGCCCGGCCCCTCCAGCTGCTGCCCAAAAAAATAAAACCCAAAAAACCTACCAAAAAACCCAACAAAACATCTGTACTGTAACAGGAAAACAAACAGTATGCGTGCTTTAAACCAGGATCTCTTTTCTCTCCCCCTCTCCCCCAATATATTTATAATCTACCTGGGGGTCTTGTAGGCTTTTTTGTTCTCTATCGACCCTAATGTCTTTGGGAAACAGGCAGTAAAAATTTTAAAATGTGATCTCTAGCTACATGAACAGCTTCATACAGAAATGGGAAAAGTTCTTCGAGAGACTGATAGTAGACGGAAAACAACCTTTTCCAACTCTGATTGTGCCAAGCAGCTGCAAGAAAGAAATACCAGCAGGAATGGAAAAATATTTCCACTTATTTTCCTAGGCTGCCTGCCATTACGGAGCCCCTGGAGCGGGGCGGGGGGGGCTCGGCGAGACCCCCCCCAGGTGTTTGCACAATTGCCTTGGTCAGGAGGTAAATGTTTATGGCATCTTGCTGCAAAGCAGCAGGCAGCCGCTCGCAGCCCTGCCAGCCAAGCTGGGGCAACCTGAATTAAGTGGAAACCAGCCCCCACTTTGCAATGCAAAAACCAGTACCTAAACTTTAAACCACTTCCTCTACCTCCTAACAATGCACAGAGGAATTTCCACAAATCCCAAGGCTGCCCTGACTTCCATTTCTAAACTTGGAAAAAGAAATACCAGGACATTCCTTTGTTGTTCCAGCTCACTCACTGTTTGATCTGGGTTTTTTTTCTCCAGCTGAGCCAATTAAAGAACCCCAATTTCCCCTGGAAAGAAAAGCAGAAACCAGCGACAAACAACGCGCTTGCTCCTTTGACTTTTAACTAATTGTTTTTGAGTTCAATCAAAACCTGCCACCTCATTCTGGTCAGTGTGGTTTAATGCTTAAATAGTATTTTGGCCAGAGAGAAGAGCACGATAGAGGCATTTATAGCTGCATTCCTGCCCTCTGGAAGGAGACGGTCTAGTGCTGCATTTATCGCACAGCGGCTATTTTGGATCACATAAACAGCTTGAAATATACTCTCCCCCCCTGCCCCAAAACCACGGCCAGCCCCCAGCTGGTGCCCAGCGCAGTCCTACAGTCCCACACCGGCTGCTGGGGCAGAAACTCCTCCACACATATACACACCCCAGGAAACATTTCTGTTCTTTGCTTTTACTTTAAGGACTTTCATCCTTTTCTCTCCCCACTCCACCTGCTGCACCCCCGGCTCTGATCCCGTGCGTCCCCCGGCACATCCCCTTCCCCACGGCCTGGCAGCCCTTCTCCCCGCCGCCTGTGGGCAGCGTCCCGGCCACCCCCTGCCCGGCAGCCAGGCATGCAGCCGCAGGGACGGCTGCCCCCGCCGGTGCCTGTGCCCATCTGCCGTGGGAGCGCTGGGCACCAGCAGAAGGGAACGAAAGCAGAGACACCCAGCAAGGCAGCGGTCCCTGCTCGCCCCGCGGGGACGCGGGAGCTCCCAGGCGATGCGCTTGCGCGTGGTCAGCTCCCACGCGGCCCCAGCGTTTGTGTCCTCCACTGTCCCCAGTGGCGTTTGGGTGGGAAAATGCCATTTCCGTGAACTTCCAAAGAATCCGTCCATATAAATCACTGTGTTGGAAAACAAGATGTACACTCAGAAATGAAGCGCTGGCCTTCAGTTTGCTCCAGGAGTTTGTAACAGTCATTAGAGAAGGACAAGGGGGTTTTAGAAGCACTGAGGATCAGATCTGGGTGCCTGAGCTGAGCAGAGATAAACACTTTAAGTTGCAGTCAGTGTAAATGCTAATCACAAACCCTACAACCAAAAATAATCCAAGCAGCCGCCTAACCACAAATAAATAGCAATGCTAGCAGGGTGACTCCTGCCTCAAGTGTAAGGAAGCATCTATTCTTCTGCCAGGAAGAAAGAGAGACACGAACCTTGAACTTGAGGAGGAAGGACCGGGTTCCTGTTGTTCAGCTGAAGTAATTAATTGCATATGTATCGAGAGAGGCCAAGAGGGGAAACACATGCTGTTCGTGGAAAGCCAGCGTGGAGCCAGTGCCACCGGCTGGCGCAGGCGGGACGGCCTCGGGGAAGAGGCGGTGACACCAGCACCTCAGCCGGGGCTCTGCCACGGGGGGCCCTGGCCCAACAGAGCTGGGCAGAGATGGCCGAAGACCATCGCCATGGCCTGAATCCAGCTGCGGGCCCTTGGCTGGAACGAGGCGCCGAGTACAGGCGGGTGCAGACAACAGGCAACCGTGCCCTCAGCAGGCTGGAGCCCGACTAGACCGTAAGAGAGGTCTGCTGCAGCGCAGCATCAAAGTGCTGTTGGGTATCATTAGTGAAATTTTTTTCTCATGATACGACAGAGCTGAAGCTCAGACCTCTGTCTTTTTTTTTTTTCCTTGGTGGTATCTTATCATCCAAGAGCTCATTAGGCAGGAATTCCTCATGCTGTTTATTTTCCATTTGTCCATATGTTCCCCACAAACTCAGCCTCGTCTCTGTTTTAAGTTTATACTTAGAAGCGGTAATTGGAAGGGATGAACAAAGGCACGAAGGAAGGCAACACAAGCACAAACAAACTTACCAGATGTTTTGGATTCCTGCATTTCCCCAAGAAGCAGGATCCTTAATGTTTTGATCATGTCATCACAGTACAGAGCTGTCGCAGTCCAGAATACAACTGGCTCCTCTTTTCTGACTACTGGCCACAGAGACAGTAATTCAAGTCACCACAAGCAACCCGAATCCGCTCTTACCACGAGCAAAAGCAAAAGCCTGGGATGCGCCTATTCGGCGTCGATGCCTACAGTGGGGCAGTCCCAGGGCTGGACTCGGCTTTAGTCTTTGAAACCGCTGGACAAAACTGAGCTCCTCAATTCACAAACCTGCTTGTAAGGTGGACCGAGAGCTCGCGTGGCCCCGCAAGCACCGTGCTGGGCCGGAGGAGAGCCACAAAGCCAGCGCCGGCCGCAGAACAGACCCCAGCCCAGCAAACCCCCTGCCCCTTTTCCAAATTCTCCTACCCCCTGAAGAGTGTAAGTGCTCCAGGAAGAGCTGCTTGCGGGACAGACGGCTGACTGACTGCCGCTTACTGGATCAGCACGTGGCCGCATCCCTCCACAAGCAGCCATAGCTGCATCTCCTGTCGTTTTGGAGGTGCCGTCGTGGGCACCCTTCAGCCCCCAGCACTATTCATTGAATTGATGCTGCCAAGAGACGCAGCTCCTGCCTCGGGGGAGAGGCATCCCCCCCATGCTGACCTGGGGAGCGATGCTGCCGGGGCAGCCGAGGGCTTGGGCAGGCGACCCAAGCCACCCTGCTCGTGTTTGCCATGTTTTAAATACACTTTATTGTTGGTTTATTTGCTGCTAGGGCAAACCCCTGCAACCACGCTGACTCCTCGGTGTCCCACCGCCGCGGGCTGGGGCACCGTCCCCGCCACGGCTTTGCCTCGCTGCTCCCCCAGGGACGGTTCACCAGGAATTTGCATCCTCAGAGACCACCACCACTTTATCTTAAGAAGCAAAAGCAACCGGTTTGGTTGTGTAGGTGTGAAGTCTTTTGCGTGTTTTCTTATTTCGGTTCAAGAGTGCTTTTTTTTTTTTCCTTTAAATTTTACGCCAATTCAAAATCAACTTAAACTTAACCAAAATAAAACAGTATTTATCTGAAATGGGGCTTTGCAGTAGTTAAACTAAAACAGTATATGTTTGCTTGTAGATAAGGCCTTGTTTTTCAACACAGCTATTGCGAAATACTTGGGACAACATTGAGATACTCTACAGAAAGGAAAGAATTTAAAAAAAAAAAAAAGATGCAGGCAATTGTGCACAGCCCGAGGAGCAGACGACAAGAGCTGCTGGACTGGGGAGACAGCATTTACATCATGGTTAGCAGTCTTCTCTCCCATTCAGATTGCAGCAGTGAAAACAGGCCGCAAGATTAATGAGAGGAAAAACTGTGACCACAGCAAATAGAATGACTCATGCCTACTCGATGGTCTTAATTTCTAATCTGGAATAGTAATTTTCTGCTGGACCAGATTAAAAATATTTCTCCTCCTGCTGAGCCCATCGCCCGTGGGGATCCAGCAGCCCACACTCAGAGCACTGGCCACTGCTAGGGTTTAATGGCTGAACGAAGCCAGCCTCAAAATTACCCAAGCTCTACCACAGCGATGCACCAGGGAACACAGGCTGGGGGATGAGAAAAAGAAACACAGGACAGAAATCCCTCCTGTCTCCCTTCTGTTCTAAAAAGCAACAGAGCCCTTCACACACCACTGCTGCAGGCTCGCAGCAATCGACTGAATACATGAAATTAATTCAAGGGAGAACACTAAAAGCAGGCTAAATACTGGAAACCATGTACTAAAGCACAACTCGTGTCATGCTCGGAAGGGGAGGAAGGGGAACTTCCCAATTTGATTGCAGAAAGCAATTTACTTCAATTAGCAGGGACATAAACAGAGCGCTTGCCTAATAGAAGTGTTGCATCTCCAAAAAAGCAAGCTCCCTTGATTGCATCTCTCCTCTTGGCACTTGCTGAACTTTCAAAGCCCATTTTATGAAAGACGGGTTGAAATAGCCCTTTGGTTGTCAGCCAGCCCTGCCTGCCGCACAAACGCGCCTTCAGCAGAGCAACATGGGCTCGTTCCCGTTGGGAGATATAAGCCGTGTCCCAGTAAGGAGGACGCGTTTCAGGCCAAACAGATCGCCAAGAGGAAAGGCAGCAGGCAGAGCCTTCCTCCTCCTCCTCCTCCCAGCAGAGCCCTGCCTGCGCTGCTCTCGCCTGCTGTCAGCTGGCTCAGGCTCTGCTTAACGTATGGATGAGGTCGTTCCCAGCAGCTTTGGGAATTTCGGGCCTGTAAAGCACTTCTGCCTCCCTGTTCCCAGCTGGAAAGTTTGGGGTCACAGAGCTGACTTGTCTGATAAAAGCCTTTCTATAAAGCCAGCAGTGAGGTAGGACCAAAGGACAAGGGGCTGCTGGTACCCGATACAACTGCTCTCCACTTCACTGCCCTGCACCAGAACCCAGCGCTGGGTTTATCCCGAGTGCTTTGGAGCCGCTTCATGTCCTCTGAGCTGTAGCTTGAGAGGGGCAGTAAGAGTCCTCCAAGAATTTAGGAGCTTTTGTTCCAAGCAAACTAAAACCAGCAAGAGATGAGGACACCAACATGAACACCCACACAAACCATAGGAATTAAGCACAAGGAGCTCATCCTCAAGCGCGGGTACAGGGCCCTGCATCCCATGTCACGTGAAAACCAATCCCTAGGAACCATTTAAGACTGAAACTCCCACCCGTGCCAAGCTGCAGCCCCTTTTGGACAGGGTAGCCAGGCATCCCCTGCCTGCGCACTCAGTGCCCACCCGCCAAACCACCCTGGCACCAGGAAGCAGCACCGACACCTTTGCTTTTGCATCCCGATGCCCTGCGGGTGCTGGGCTAAGGAAGCAGCGGCTGGGCAAGGCGATGGGGACTGGCCCTGCCTCACTGCACCAGCACCTCTGCGTGTGCCTCAGCTTCTCATCCTGGGAACGGTGGTGGTACAGTTTATCTGAATGTGCTTCTTGGTTTCCTGATAGAAGTGCTCCACTATAACAGACAAAATCACTATACCTAATCAGGAATATTTAGGTCTGAACTCGTGCTACCCAGCCATGACGGAGCAGAGATCACAAAGGACCCAAAGGGCAGCTCGGAGCTGCAGGCGCCAGGTCACACACCCAGCTAGAAATCACGGATCAATCATTGCATCTAAGCAGCTGGCTCTCACTCGCTTGCAAAGCACTGCAGCATCTGCAGCTCCACTTTTCTCAAACCCTAGCCCTAAAGCCAAGCCTAATTTGCCTCAGTGTAGGCCTTAGCAGAGTCAGCTGCTTGTACGAACCAGACATTTAGGTCCCACCGCACAGGTGTTGTGCTCACCTCCACCAGGTCAGCAGGATTTGGCGAAGCCGGGCAGGTCTGCAGCCTCCACCACCGGCACCCAGCCCGGAGTCACCACGCACGGAGCCACCTGAAAATGAAGAACTAGTGAAATCCCTGGTAGCAACCTTTCAGCAACCTCACCATCAGCAGCCAGAGCTCTGCACTGGTAGCCCAAACCAAGCACTGGCCAGTCCAAATCCCACCCCTCAGCTCTCTCCTCTGGCAACTGGAAGAGAATTTACCCTTCCAGGCTCCTCAGTCCCCCTGTGCCCAGCCCCTGGCCTGATCCTGAGACCAAGCGCTAGTCTACGGAGAGACCAGTCCTGGCTGCAACCCAGAGCGCTGGCACAAAGAGCTCCCAGCCAAACTCAGGAGAACCCGCTCACACCTACATCAGCTAATTCTTCCAGAGTGAACCCCGGTTCCATCACCATTGCTGCACTCACTGTCCTGTACTTTATATTTTAACCTACAGCTTTTTCAGGGTTTCAAACGCACTTTTCTTTGGGAAGCTTTAAAACACCATCTTGTCAAAGCCAAGCTCTGTTATTCTTTGTATTCCTGATTGCACCTGCAAACTTGAGCTGATCTTTACATTTGCTGGGCACTGGTGGGTTAGGGTTTGGGGTTTTTTTGCAAAGTCAGCGTTAGGGCTTTGATTAGCATTAAGTTAAGGTATTTCTGCTCCCCCGCTCCTGAGCTGCAGCGTGCTGCCACCAGTCGCTCCCCCCAGCAGTAACCCAGCCCCATCCATAGCTTCACCACCCAAACCAGCTCCCATGCTGAGGGACAAACCCTAACAACGCTCCACGTTAGCAGCAAGATTTTGTGCCGGCCCCACTTACCTCTGTGCCACTTGGAGAAATAAAGCAGTAACTCAAGCACATGCACAAATAAGGAGCACACCCCATGGAAAAGGCTGGTGCTGCAGCAGGTTACAGCCTATTTGGGGGTCCCAGAGCTGCACTGGGGTGTAGGGGAGCTGCCTTTTACCCAGGCAGGGCTCCTCACGACCTGCTGCAGGCACAGAAGCCCCAGAACAAGTAACACACAGGTGCAGCCGGGGCTTTTGAGCACTCCTGCCCCAGTCACAGCTGTGGGAGGGAGGCAGCGGTGATTGCAGCTGCATCGAACCTTCTGCGGGGCCCGGGCGGCTCCGGCCAGGGAGTGCTGCGGGGCTCAGCCGGGGCGGCTGCAGCTCCGGCTGCCTTCCAGCCACGGCCCTGCACGGCCTCGGACGGCATCCTGCAGCGCTGCGTGGCCCTGCACAGCATCCCGCAGGGCTGCGTGGCCTCATATGGCATCCTGCCGCCCTGCATGGCCCTGCACAGCATCCTGCAGGGCTGCGTGGCCTCATATGGCATCCTGCCGCCCTGCATGGCCCTGCACAGCATCCCGCAGGGCTGCGTGGCCTCATATGGTATCCTGCCGCCCTGCATGGCCCTGCACAGCATCCTGCAGGGCTGCGTGGCCTCATATGGCATCCTGCCGCCCTGCATGGCCCTGCACAGCATCCCGCAGGGCTGCGTGGCCTCATATGGCATCCTGCCGCCCTGCATGGCCCTGCACAGCATCCCGCAGCTCTGCGTGGCCTCATATGGCATCCTGCCGCCCTGCATGGCCCTGCACAGCATCCCGCAGCTCTGCGTGGCCTCATATGGCATCCTGCCGCCCTGCATGGCCCTGCACAGCATCCTGCAGGGCTGCGTGGCCTCATATGGCATCCTGCAGCGCTGCATGGCCCTGCACAGCATCCCGCAGGGCTGCGTGGCCTCATATGGCATCCTGCCGCCCTGCATGGCCCTGCACAGCATCCCGCAGGGCTGCGTGGCCTCATATGGCATCCTGCAGCGCTGCATGGCCCTGCACAGCATCCCGCAGCTCTGCGTGGCCTCATATGGCATCCTGCCACCCTGCATGGCCCTGCACAGCATCCCGCAGCTCTGCGTGGCCTCATATGGCATCCTGCCGCCCTGCATGGCCCTGCACAGCATCCTGCAGGGCTGCGTGGCCTCATATGGCATCCTGCCGCCCTGCATGGCCCTGCACAGCATCCCGCAGGGCTGCATGGCCTCATATGGCATCCTGCCGCCCTGCATGGCCCTGCACAGCATCCTGCAGCACTGCGTGGCCTCATATGGCATCCTGCCGCCCTGCATGGCCCTGCACAGCATCCCGCAGCTCTGCGTGGCCTCATATGGCATCCTGCCGCCCTGCATGGCCCTGCACAGCATCCCGCAGGGCTGCGTGGCCTCATATGGCATCCTGCCGCCCTGCATGGCCCTGCACAGCATCCCGCAGGGCTGCGTGGCCTCATATGGCATCCTGCCACCCTGCATAGCCCTGCACAGCATCCTGCAGGGCTGCGTGGCCTCATATGGCATCCTGCCGCCCTGCATGGCCCTGCACAGCATCCCACAGGGCTGCACAGTCCCCCGCGGCCCTGCATGGTCTCATATGGCAGCACCACTCTTGCACTGTTTTAATTTTTTGGCGGCTCCGTGTGCCTGCAGTCGCTGGGCTGCCCACCAGCCCCAGCCCTGGCACTGCACCGTGCCGTGCTCATTTTGCCACTGGAGTCTCTCACAAAGTGGCAGCAGGAGGGCGGCCTCAGCTTCTGCATCCCCTGACCCCTGCAGCAGGAACGGCTGGGTTTGGGGCAGGACGATGCTGCGTGGGGGGAGCCATGTGCTGCAACCCCAAGAGAACAGCCGGGTCAGCACTGACTTGCTCCCGGCCCAGGACCTTGTGCTTCCATCCCATGCAGGAGTGTGTTTGGTAACCAGCCACTGCGGCACGCTCGGGGCAGCCCCGGCTTTCAGCTGGCTGCAGCACAGGGGCTGTCTTTTCATGGAAAGTAAACCCTCCAAATGAAACCCAGTGCATGGTGCAGTAATTCGCCATCAGATCCCTTTAATCAAGCCATTACAACGCGTGTGAGTGCGCTGGCAGAGAGGGGAGCAGCAACAAAGAGCCTGAAAATATTAAAACAATGTAATCTGCAGGCGAAAGTTACTGGAGGCATCCCGGCGAGAACGGGCAGCCCTGCAGCGCGGACGGATGGCCCCGCGGCGCTTGACCGTTGCACATCTGCAACCCCTTTTCTTTTCTTGTCTTTCTTTTATTTTTTTTTCTCCTCCCAGATCTCTTTAAAGGTCCAGATTAGGGTGTAATTAGAAAAGCAGTTAAAGTGGCGACCTGGCGAGGGCAGTGACCTTTGGCGGTGGCAGGAAGCAGCAGTGGTGGGTGGGCTGGGGGTGCAGCCCCTCACCCGCTCTGTGCACAACACCCGCCGGGCACCCAGGAGTTAGCACTTGGTTGCAAATGCCCCTTCTCCAGCCTCCACCACAGCCTCAGTTTCTCCATCTGCTCAACGAAAACAAGCATTTTGGTGAAATGGCTGTGCTGAGTGACGCCGAGCACCCCATAAACCATCCCACGCGCTGCACTGGCACCGCTCACCCAGGCACAAGATGCCCCATCCTCTCTCCATCCCCCAGCTCGGCAGCGCCGGGTCTGACCCATCGCACGGGGCCAGGGACTGCCCTGCCATCGCTCACCCCCCGGCACCGACAGGCAGCCGCCGAGCCATCCCATCCCGGAGCGAGGGCCGGGCGCTGCGCCCCTCGGCGCTTGGCTGCCGGACCCGCCGGAGCCGGGGTTTCCACGCAGGGCTGTTTGCGGCCACCGCGCTTCCTTATCGCCGCCGCGACCTTTGCTGGTTGCAGATTAGTGGCTGGAGCCAGTTGGATTTGTTTGATTTCTGTTGATGGTTATTAGGCAGAGGAAGTGCCAGAAGGGATTTTGACCTCAAGTTTAAACCTATTCCAATTAGAGCCACTGAGCCTTTAATTACCGCGCTCCAGCCACTTCAGTTAAAGCAACAACAAAAACAAACACAAAATCTGGTCGAAGATGGGCTTTTCTTCTTGTCAGCTCTTCAGTCTGCTGCCTGCTTTGTCCATGTGCTGCATGACTGCAGGCGTGGGGCTTTTTGGCTCACGAAGCCCCTCGTGCTGCCTCCAGACCCGGCAGCTGCTGCAGGCAACATCATGCCAGGGTGATGCTCGTGGGCAGGAGGCACGCTGCCCTCGCCCACCGCCCCGGCATGCTGCCCACTGCCCTGGCACGATGCCCACACCCTGGCATGCCACCCACCAACCCAGCACACCACCCACCACCCCAACACACTGCCCACCAACCCAGCACACTGGGACGCTGCCCACCACCCCAAGGCACCACCCGCCACCCCGTCATGCCGCCCACTGCTGCCCAAAGGACACTCCGAGGACCACCTCCGGGTGTCAACTCCAGCCGACAAACACTCAAGGTTATGTTTCAGGGGCCCATTAGTGCTCACCGAGCAATGGATATTTTGGAAACACTGATTTCTTACCTAGCATAACTTCTATTGAGTAATTAAATTCTTTTTAAAAAAGCAATCCAGAGCGCTCTTGTGCTTCACTCCACTTGGCCCTGGGACACAGAGGGTGTCTTACTCACCCCAGGGACTACAACACCTTTTAGCTCCCAGCACAGACCCCTTCTGACCCCGAGGCAGAGGTCCCCACCTTGTGCTTTATTTCTTATATCCATCACTATTAGGTTTTATTTAAATATTTTAAGCTTAGCAAATTAAGGCTTGTGTCTGTGTAGGGCCTGTGATTTAAAAATAGTTTCTAGGATACATCCTGTGATTGATCTTTTATGTCAAGCAATGACTAAACCCTGATATTTCCCTTCCCTGGCTGCCTTTTGTCCATTCACTAAAAATTTCGGGGGGGGGGGGGGGGGAGCAAACTAGAAATCCTCATCCTGAGCAGCGCAGGCACAAGCAGCTGAAGCAGGGTGAGAGCCCGGCTGAGCACAGGGGTCCCACAGGGGCTGCTCCCCTGCCCGCCTCTCCCGGGACCAGCTCGTCCTTGCCGGGTCGGAGCAGCCACAGCCCCGCAGGGCCCCCCTCTGGTGCCACGGTGCTTCTCTGGAAACCTCTGTTGTGTTCCCCAAGGGTGCTTTCTTTTACCCCAGCATCTCCCTTACCTGGGGATGCCCAAAAGCAGCTCATCCTGACCCCCTGCAGCCCTTCCCTGTGCCCTGGAGTTTCAATTCAGCGACACGGAAAAAAACCCAAAGCACAGACAAAGACAGGGGCAATATTTTGTATTTAAACGCCTGGAGAAATCTGCCACCGGCTGGGTACAGTGTTCTCACCACAGTCCGAGGCCCAGTTACCAGGAGACTGGGTTATTTAGATACTTATTGATTAAGTCTACCTCTTGTGGCACCTCATTTCCCCTCCCCAGCTGCTGGCGCAGGAACTTTATCGCAGAGACGGAGCAGGGAAGGGGAGTCGTATCGCGGGAAAGGCTCTGTGCCTCCGGGAAAGGCTCCGTGCCTCCACCCGTGGGGGGGTGTAATCAAACCACAGAATGGGGCAGGACAACTCCAGCGACAGCCGCATCATGTAGTGCTTTTATAAGCCTTACATTTTACCGCAAACCTTGGCAAAATCTGACCATTTTGATCACCTGGATTGTCTGATTTTCTCTGGTGGCCACACGATGGGAACGCTGTCATACAGGGAAGCCTCCAAGTGATCATTTCCTGATCTCTTTTCCATTACCCAAACTCCATAAGCCTAATTCTACATCCAGAGCCACTTCTTCGCAGCCGGCTGGCTGTAATTTTTGCACTGGGCAAAGCCCGGGCGCAGAAGTGCCGTGGTTATTGTACACGCGCGCTCACAGGCGACCGAGGCGTTGCAGGAGGAAGCCGTACCAGCCCTGCGCTGCTTCTCCTGGGGACGCAGGGATCGCCTGGAAGTCACTCTGCCTTCCCATGGGAACGGTGATGGACACGTTCGTGCCGGAGCTCAGTGTGTCTCAGGAAGCCCAGGACCTCGTGCGATGGGGACTTGCTACAGGGATCCAACATTTAATTAAAAAAAAAAAAAAAAAGAGAAACCCATGGACTTTCCTATTAATTTCTCTTGCATTTTCATACATTTATGAGTCTCGTGAAGGTAAAGCAAGCCTAGGATGCTTAATTAAAGCTTCTTCATAGAGCGCAGGCATGGGAGGGCACTCGGGCGTGAGGCTGGGACACGTGCACGCAGGCAGCACGCTCTGCCGCGGGGACAAAGCTGGCGTACTCTCCTTGCTCCGGGGGAGCTCCGCCGCGCTACAGCAAACATACCCGACTGGAGAAACTGCAACAATAACACAGCCAGCTGATGCTCTGAGGATGAATTTGTTGGTTTGAATTTTAAAGAACAAAAAAACGTTCATTGGTGTTTACCAACCTACAAGATATTACTCAAAAAATTATACACAATTATTTTGCAAGGAAACTCTTTGTAGGAGTGAGAAACTCCTCGTTGTCCAAGGTCACGGCAACTCTCAGCATATTTTCCCAGCAACACGCATGAGAAGGACGACTCCTAACACAACCCTTTGGAGAAAGGAGGTAACTAAAAATGAAAACCTACGCCACCTCACTGACCTACTGCTGAGAAGCAGATGCTGAATTGATGTAAGGTTGCTGATGGGAGCAGCGAACGGACTCGGGCGTTAGCAGGACCCGGCTGGGCGAGTGTAATCGCCCCACCAGCACCCGCACTGTGAAATGTTTTTATGTGATAAGTAACGCCACTAGAACAGCCTTGTAAATGTTCTGCATTCAAGGATTTTTTTCAAAAGGTTCATTAATCCAGCTGCCACCAGGTTGGGCTTATTCTATTTTTGCAACACGTTTGTTTCTCTTTCCTTCCAGTTAAACCTTTAAACACGAGGCAACGAAAACAACAGCAGGACTACAAAAACTTACTTCATCACGTAAAAAGACAGCAGCAGGTCCCATAGCCCCTCCAGACACGGGCTGGGGACACGGAGGCACTACGACCTTGTGCTGGGCTGGAGCTTTTGACTGAATTACGTTTTCTGGCCCTTTCAGGTGCTTCCTACCACCCCCTGCTTCAGGATCTCCGGGCCGTCACAAGCATCTTAAAAGAAGAGAGCGCGCCAGCCCAGGGAAGAGGTCACGGTAATCCAGCCCGTGCATCGTTTCCGCTGATGAAGCCGCTGAAACTGAGTCGCGTCGCCAGCTTCGTGTGGCCAGAACACAAAGTGATGAATTCACTGCCGCAGTTTTCTTGCGAGAAAGGACTTTTGCAGTAAAGCAAATCCTAGACATCATTCCTAAACCTAGCAATATTTATGAACTTCTTGGAAATATAATGGTGTGTTTGCTAGGGCAAGAGGAGAGGAGAAAAAAGTCTTTTTTAAGTAAGTGGGAGCTTTTAGTGGTTTTATTCCTCAGCTTAATCCCCTTTTTCACACGGATGCCACGGACAATTAGCACCAGTCCTTTCACTGGAGGCCGAGCTCCCACCGGAGCAGGCGGAAGAGCGCGGACAATGGACAGATCCCATTCGTTTCCCCCGCAGCCGTCCTACCTTCTCCGTAGGCAGATTTGATTTCCTCTAGCACGTGCTGTTCTCCCTTTATCCAATCCTTCTCCCCTCAGGCTCCTTTTTCCTTCTTTTATGGGAACTGGAAATAAGATCTCAAGATGTGCTTCCTACAATACCTGGAAAAAAAAACCTTAGAGCAACTTTCAAATGCTTGCAAAATATTTTTAAAAAAAAATCAATTGTACAAACAATTCTGGTGTTTGGACAAAAAATTAAAAGCAACTCCTCTGTAACACAGCCACGCTTTTCCACGTAAGACTGCTTCTGGTAGCAAAGAGTTTAACCATTTTGAGGCTTACCGTGGAATAGCCCGCGCCAGCAGCCACGACACCCCGGCCAGCGGCTCCCCTTCCTCGCAGGCACCAGCCGCTGCCTCCATCGGGAACAAGCGGCGTGTTTGCAGAGGAGTCTGCTCACCCCGGCGCACCGAGGGCTGCAAAGACCCCACCACCGTGGGGAGAGCTGGCAGCCCCCAAAGCACCCCTGCGCCGGTTTCGGAAAGGAACGGTGAGCGCGGGGCCAGGGCCAAGGGCAAGCCCTAACGCGGGCAGCAACGCCTGCCCTCGCCAGCAGGCAAAGCCTCCATCCCTCTCCCAGGCAGCTAAAAGGAATCCTAGAGAGCTCGATGCTTCTTGCACAGAAATGGTGAGATTTTTACGTTTAGAGTGATTTGCTACGGAATCTCAGCCTCTGTTAGCGTCTCTGGTTCTCCCCTCCAAGGCCAAGGGCCAAAGGAGGGGGGCCTGTGTTTGTTGGGATCACTCCCTCGCTCAGAGGCTGCATCCCAGCATTTCAACGCGCTCATCACGGCCTGATTTGAGGAAGACTCAGATAGATGGTGACACTCTAAGAAATCCTGCTACCATCAAAAGTTAAGCAAATCTAAAATGGGGGGGGGTGTGGGGGAGCAGTGACGCCATGCTGAAGTTTCAGGGATGCCACTTCAGGCACGTGCAGCAGAAGAGGCGCAAGGCAAAGCCTCCCACCCAAGCAAGCTTCACGAAAATCACGGTGCTGTGCCTGCTGCAAAGGTCACCGTGCGAGGCAGCGCATTTTAAAACCTCCACGGAAATCACGAGTATGGCCCATCACAAGGGCCGAGCCACACAGCCATCTCCCCTCTCCGGCGACGGAGGGAGCGCGCTGCTTTCCCCAGTCAGAAGATGAAACCCGTTTCTGGGAGGTGAGTCTGAATCCTGTCTAAACCTGCTCAGAGGTTTACAATGCTGGAAGAAGAAAACAACCTGGCTGACAAGACGCAGGCAGGAAGGCCAACGGAATCTATTTGCCCACTGCAGATGGCCACAGACCTGACACTTATGTGGTACAAAGCGGCTGAGCTGTCACAGAACCAGACTGGTTATTTGAGCTTGGATTCGGCGTTAACCCCCGCCGAACAGAGACGTGGGTTTCTTCAGACCCCGTTGCTGACCCGCTTTCGGCAGCACATCCCTCCCCTGTGCTCCCAGAACCGCTGGCTGCAGAGGAATGATTGAGCTCTAGGTGTCCGCAGCTTCAGGCCACTGAATGAAGAGAAACAGGAATGCCAAATATTCGAGTTCTCTGAATATACAAGACCAAATAAGGCCCAGATGCCAAGAGAGTAAACACAAGGCTTATCTACCAAGTTTGGGCAAATGTGATTCAGAGTTCCCCAATGCTACAGATTTTGCCTTGCAGGATAAACTTAATAATTCTCTCTGTGTATGCTTATTCTTGTTTAAAAAGGAAGGCTCCGTGTAACCTCCATCTGTCTGTGTCAGCCCCGACCGCTTGTTTCTGAGGAGTACACGTCTGAGGAGTTCTGCCATGAACCAAAACCACCAACAAACCGTTTCACGAGGCAGATAAGTTACGTACGTGAGACTAAGAAAAACCCGGCACAGCCCCAAAAGTGGATGGAATCGCTGTTTCCTGACCTGCCAGGCTGGCACCGAAGACTGCCGCAAGGTTTGAAAACTTGGTTACAGACAGGAAGGGACACCTTGAAGCGGAGACGTGTGTTCCACCGTCTGTGGGAAAGTAACGGAACTCCCACAGATAACCTGCATTTGTAATCAAGAACCAGGTGCAATAAAGCATAGAAACTAAATTAAACACTGCTATCCAGCAAAAATTGCTACATAAGTGACATTTATTAATGTTCTGCTATATTTACAGTTTTAACATAGTAAAACTCCAAAGTGAGTTACCACTTGGCAGAAAGCACAGAAGTGCACATTAAATCTACATTTATAACGCATCGTAGTCTCTGCTAACACAAATTATAAAAGCAAGAATTACAGGTGTGTTAGGAATCTGTTCAAAAGTCCCAAGCGAAAGGGAAAAAGAAAGAAAAAGGCCTTTGTTTTGCAAGGTAATTTTTCATACAAAGTTGCAACGTGATCTTTCATTTTTACACTACCAATGTGTACCGTGAAAACCCCTATATAGTCCAAAAAGTAGGTAGTATGAAAGTAAAGGATACTAGAACATTTAGAATATAGGCTATTAAAAAAATTAATACTTGTGCCACCTTCAAAACACCACTCTCTCCCAGTCACGCCTCCAGAATCTGCACCGCAAAGAGCCCTTCTCCCTTCGGGCACAGCCAGCACCGGCGCTGTCGGAGCTAAGCAGCAGCGAGGCGTGTAACCGAAGCCGTGCCGTCACTTCAGCTTCCGAGGTCACCCCTTCGGGCCGCCAGCACCGCGCAGGCTGCACAGGACAGAGCAGAGTCCAAACCCGCTCCCGGGACGGAGGAGGAAATAAAGCAAGCCTGTCCCCTGCTGGCTCCGGGGGCAGGGCTCATGCTACCAAATCACTACAGGAACTATCTCTAGAAGGCTTTATTAGCACGTCACAGACTCGACTGCAATAGCTTTTTCAAACATTAGCCACTAATGATTCAATGATTACAGAATTCTGCATTAATTATTAAAATTTTACACCTAGAAACAAATAGAAAGAAATGCTTCTCCTTAGTTGGTTGTGTTTTTTTTTTTCCAACAGTACTTTTATTTATTTTAAAGCAGATGATTATTTTGTCTTCTGCTCCAGAGTCTTGATTCACTTCCTGCAGGTGCCCTGTTGCTTCTTGGGGGCGAATTCACTAACGCAGGAAGGCGTTTGCCAGAAAACATCTGTTCGGAGAAGGATATTGAATATTGAAACTATAGTTAGATCGTTATTTTGGTTAACAGAAGGATGTAGTTCACAAAGAGCGCAGGATGTCTAAAGGCTCATAAAGCATCTCAGTACACAATGACGCGACTCTAGCAAAACACTCAGTAGTTCTGTGGATATTTTACAGCTCTGAGGAGTTAAAATTCCTTCGGGGAAAACAGACGTCAAATCAGACGGTGCTCGTAGGAACACCGGCGTGAAAACATGCAGGTGCATGAAATTACCCTGCATTTGCACTACGAGAATGAAATTTGACTCAGTCTTTGGTTGCTGCATCCACCAGGGATGATGACTCTGGTGTCTTTCCATCAAGTGTTCTAGCAGGAAGGAGGCAGCAGCTCTCGCGAGGTGTCTCTTCCAGCCCTGCCAGCCAGGGCCGCTTAAACCTGCGCTGCGACACAGGCCACTCGCGCTCGTCCTACAGCTCGCGTAGGCTGCTGGGGCACCGCCAAGGATAACGCCCATCACTAGCACACGCCGACTGAACAGTCGGCACCGAGCTTGCCGTCAGACACATTTTCACCAGTTATTATTTTCTGGTTCGCGCTAGTTGTTCCTCTCCTCCTCCCCTCCTCGTTTTTGAAAAATTATCCCTGATCTAAAATGATGATTCACCGTGCCCTTTTCATTATGCCCTACAGAGGAAATCTAATCTTAAGAACAATAATCCACTGAGAATCCAAGCCTTTTGTGGTTTCCCTACTCAGAATTTAGGATTAAAGATTTATTTTCAGGGGCAGTGTCAAAGTTGCATTATTCAGAAATTATTCTGGACATTTATCTCAATGTATCTAAGGGAGAGAGTGCTTTTTCAAAGCTTTAAAATGACAAAAAAAACCCCAAACAAATAAATAAAAATTTAAAAAACCTCTGCACCTCCATCCCCACAAGCAAGGAGCCAAGCAAGGTCTCTAACACTGTAATTTCAAATTGCAAACATAGGAAAAGCCTGTGCAACAAGAAACCACGCAGTTCCTTTAATAAATGAAAAATTCAGTTTCAGTAAAGAAGCAAAATTCTAAAAATTGTTGAGTGAGAACAAAGTACAGATGATAAAGCTGACGCTTAAGCGCTCGCGCTACGTGACCACGCAACTGGGGGAAATAAACCCTCTGGTGATTCAGCAGGAATTTGAGAGGATATTACAAATCCTGGAGGAGGTCATAAACCGTAACGTTGTTAAACAGAACTGAAACACTTAAATAAATTGACTGAACTATTTTTACACACTATCACCAGTGGAAAACTCAGGCTGGAAAACACTGCACAATGCCCGTTTTGTGCAGCGTGTTCTCATTACAGGGTAGAAACGAAGCAGAATCTTACGCAATTTGCAGTTTCTAATAAAAGGAAAGTGCATTTGGAAAAACCAAGCCTCGGTTTCAAAACCTGAACAATTTAATCACCCCCAATTTAAGGCTGGGGTTTGCTTGGTTTCTTTGTACCACTGTTGCAGCTGCAATCGCTTCAACCCTGTCTTGGGGAAATCTAGTGTTGTTACGATATTTCTAAAGGGAGCATCATGTTGCACTGGCCATCTGGGAGCAACCTATTACAGGATTTCCTTTCCCTCACGGAGGGACAGTTAATGCAAGGCCATTATCTGCTGTAAGCAGGAAATTATGCTAGAAGGCTTCGACTACTTAAGCCTCCTTCTTTAAAGTCCCGCTCAGAAGGCAGCAAGGCTAATGTTCAGCCCTAAAGCGAAAGACTTTCAGGCATTAAGGTTTCTGAAAGATGTTCAGGCAGGACAGTGTGTTCCAAGTATGTGGGAGGGGTTTTCAAAGAGCAAAGGTGTGCAAGAGTTTAATTTCTTCAGGAACTTGGCAGAAAAATCAAGCAGCACACAAAATGCAGACAAATTGTTCTTTCTGGGACATAAGCCAAAGGCACTGGCACAACCTTCTAAAAACATTTTGTGACCTTTACTCGTGTTTAGGACACACCAAGTGCTTCAGGCATGCTATTTATTCTGAAAGACACACCTGCCAAGTACAGTGCAATACCAAGGGGCAGAGGTTCTGTTCTTACAATTCAAGTTATGCAATCTAATGAATATAAAATTCCTCAAAGCAATATCTCGGGAAGAAATGTCAAGTATTCCTCTGCTCCCCACCAAATCAGTCCGGACTCTGAACAGACAGGAGCCGCGTATGGGATACCAAGAAACAACTGGTTTCTGCTGCCTTCTGCTCTAAAAATATTCCAGCAAAGCCTAGCCTAAAAGAGTCACTAAACAGTGTTAGAAACACAACAGAACAAATTCAGGAAAGCAGAACGTTTACCTTTAGTAAATAAAGAGAACTCTGGTTCTGGGGAGAGTGGAAAAGGTATCTGGCATCTTCCTAACCTTTGCATAATTAATAAATCCTCTGAGAAACAGCAGAAAACCTAGATGGAAGAAACACATTAGTCCAGTTAACACAGGTGTGGTTCTTCAGTTAGAGAGGGAGCAGTTCAACTCACCGTTACTAGTGTGGAGGGACCTACGGTGCTGGGATGCACAGGAGCTGATTTAATACAAGTATTTTTTTGGTACCAATGACATCTAATCTTTCAGTTTCAGGCAATCTCAGAAACAAACTTTCCTTAGCCCATCATAAAACTTTTGACTCCAAATGAGATCCAGTCACTTCCAAAGGGGAGGGGGGGTGGGTGGGGTGTGGAAGGAGAAAAAAGACAGACCACAACCCAGTCTTCCGTTTAAGACACAAGAACAGATACAACATCAGTTACTACGAAGACAAGCATTGTTATCTTCTTTACTCCTTCTGGATGATAAATAGGATGTGCCACCAAGAAATGACAACAAAAGGACAGTGTTTATGTGTACCTTTAAAATGCAGGTGGCATCCAGTAAGAGGAGGAGTACTCTGGGGGGCTGCGTTTCAGTTTTACATCCATACACCCGTATTTTAACAGCCAGTAAAGCTATGCTCACAAAAGCTCCAACTGCACTTTACAGAGTTTTAAGCAGCCACTCCCTCTTCCCCCCAGAACAAACACTCACCTAGTACGAGGAAGACCCACCAAAGCCAATACTGGCCATCAAAGTAACCAGGAAAATAGGTGGAGAACTAAAGGGAGAAAAAAAAACGAAAAAGGAAAAAAAAGAAACCAGTTAGAGCACATGGCAGTTTCTGAACCCAAATCTATCCTCACCAATCTCAGCAGTAACCAGATCAAGCCCGCTGCATACAAGGGAGCTTGTAGGATGCTACATTTCATCAACCACACAAACTGCAGGGAACAAGCTACCTCCACAAACTTTCATTTCAGGTTTTTCTACGCGTGTCAGACCAACTCTAACCAAGGGGAATGGAACAGATTCAACACCCAGCCATAAACTCTTGCAATCAGTGTAGCAGAAAGACACTACACTGAGCAAATACTCCTATTTCTCCTATTTTCCCTGACATCTTTGATGCTTATAAAGCACAGTTGCAGTTTCTGAAAGGGAAGACCAGGCTTGCAGCAGCGCATTATGCTAATTACACTGTAAAACTGGGTAGTATGGCCAACAAAAGTACAGTTTACAAAGAAATCCCAGATCTCTGGAATCCTCTGACACAATTTTCTACTGGGAGAACTACTGCCTATTGAATGAAAGGCACTGACACTATTATAGCACTGAAGTTCACTATGTCAGTGCTAAATACAGTATAAATTTGTTTGTTTTCATTTTATTCACATTTTAAAACCTAACGAAAGGGAAGCTTGTTATCAAAGCTTCAGTCAAATCCACAGTTAAGGTCACCTCTTTGTCACACCTCTTAATCCAGCAAATAGTTCTTAACACCACTGTTACAAGATGACCCCAAAAATCTTAACTTTCTACAGAAAAACTGAACATGCTGTATTTACAAATTACAATTTCTAGCCCAAAGAGATTGGGTACGAAGAGACAGCCCCAACACTAATGCTCTCTACTTCTACTTATGCACAGCTAATGAGATGTTTTGCCTGAAATTCAGAATTTGGCCCGGGACGTCTGTGTGCCGTTTTCACAGGCACCCTCTTTTCACAGGCTCCAAATAAAGCTTTTCTGATGTCTTCTCACAGTCTCTCAAAAAAATAGTTTGACTTTTTTTTTCCCGTTCCTTCCAGCATCAGTACATCTATATCCTTCCCCCACCATCCCAAAAGGTTTCTCTTTCTCTCCCTCCACGTTTTAAAAATACATCAGCTTTACTTGCTTCTGGAGGCAGAGGCAGGGGCACCCAGGCTCCTGTAATACAAACCAGTTCGGATCAGCCACCCGCTTCCATTCCCCGTGTGATCTGGTGGAAGGGAGCCCAGTGGGTGTTTTAACAGCCTGAATATGCCTAGAGTTTATATGGAAATAAAACAAAACAGAAAAGCATGCGTCCTCCTGATCCCCTGCTGCTTGTGCCGCAGGCACGTCGCACCAGAGGGCACCAGCGGGCTTCTCCCATCCATGTGACAAAGCGGTGGCTGCCTCTTCTTCCCCCAGCAAAAAGCAAACCTCACACCTCCTGATTTTTAAGTCCCTATTTCCCTCTCCTCACCAACTATCCCACATTTTACAGAATTTAATTTTTTTTCTTCTCCAGAGGAGCACCTAAGGAACATCGTGCTGGCGAGGAACATCCCTGTGCTGATGGCAGGCCTTGCTTTGTCTGGATAAATGCTTTACAAAGGTCAGATCTTTGTTACTGCTCAACACACAAACACCTTTTGATCCAACACAGTGGCTCTGTCAGAAAGCACCATACTTGGCTGTGCAACCTTTATTCTCTTTTATTACAATAGTAATTCCAGGATATAAACAGGACAGAATGATGATGAAGTTCTGTCCCAGTGAATAAGGGGCTCAAAATCTATCTGGTTATAAAAATCTAAATTTATGACTAACTTCAGAATAAGTGAGATTAAAATGAGCTAGGGAAATAAAGTACCAGTGCCTATGCATGGTTTTGCACTACACAACTTACCCTGACAATGAGGATCCACTTAATAAGAGACAGACCGAACCCAGAAATGGCCCCGTATCGTCCTGCAGCTGAAGTAGTCAGGCAGAAAGACAGGAAAAATCCAATCCAGTTGAAGAGGAATGCCACTGAGAAAGCAGGAGAAAAGCAGCAGGTCAGGCCCTCTTTATATTCCAATTAAAAAAAAAACAAAAACCAAAAACACAACCATAAAACCCTTGCACACAGGTTTTTCCTGGTGCTACGTAAACGTAAGTGTGAAAATAACTCTAGCTATTTTAGGTCACTGCCTGGAAAAAAGTAACTTCCATCATGTACTTACTGAAGAAAGTTAGCATGAAAATGCCATCATTTCCTATCCTCAGCTGGTCGGTGTCGTCAAAGTCATCCCGTGTCACAAATTCGTCATCCTGCAAATCAAAGGGAGGCAAGACGTGGGCGAATTTTAAGTCATTCCAGTTCATACAGCAATTGCAGTTCTGCACGTGCCTCTTCAAGAAAGGGCCAGAAAACTCTACAGCCCTCAAAAAGCAGTGTACAAGGGAGGGATACAAAACGCTTCGCTCACGTTTAATGAAAGCCCCCCCATGGGGCAGGGGTGGAATCCTAAACCTCAAAAGGCTACAAATGCAAGCAGGAAAAATTCCTGCTTCTCATCCTGAGATGATGCAGAGCATGAAATACTAAATCAGCAGCGATACATTATTTTTTTAATGATAGTCAAGATCCAGCGTGTTCTTGTTCTCACTGTAAAGAATTCCTCTACTCATAAAAAAAAATTAAACTTATCATCTCAGCAAGGAATTTGGCTTCTATGAAGAAGTACAATGAGCCGCGGACATCTAATGCTAGCAGGGGTGGAAGAAGGGGTTGAACAAGAGAGAATGTTGAAAAAAAAAAACAAAAAGAAATTAAAAAATGAAAAAAATAATTATTCTGACAGTGGTTTTGTCACCCTTGTAGCAGCTACACTGACCTCTGGAAAAGCCAACTAAGTAAGTGGCAGGAGTATCAAGGGGGAGGGGAGGAAATAAAATTAGTCACAGAACTCTTGGGAGTGTGTGCTATCGCCACCCAGGAAAGCTTAAAAAGAAAAAAAAAAACCCAAGTCATGACACTTGCAGGAGTTAAACCAGAAATTCTACAGAAGAAATGTGAAGGGCAACAGCCGGGCAAGTGCACTCACCCTTCCAGGAACCAAGGGAATTGTGGCTTCAGCCTTGGTTCTCTCTGCCTCATCATAACTAGGCAGTGTTGTGGCCACGTTGTAAGATGGAGGCTTAGGAAATCCTGACTCATCCTTGTAATCAAAATAAGCTGCAAAAAAAAAAAGTTATACAGAAGGTAACTTGTCAGTTCCTTAAGAACACTGTGTTGGGAATGAGAAGCCTTTCAGATGACTTCAGAAGACCCCGATATCCCGGACTGCTGAAGCCCCCTTCCTACCCTTCCTAGCCTCTTGCCACCCCAAAACAGAAAGTGAAAAACACGGGAGCACCTTATCTAATACAAAGTAATACTCAGAGCACTACTTCAACATGCCTGGCTGTACTTATTTTTAAAACAATGATGCATGCTGCGTCTCTCCTGACTTCAATAAACAGAAGTAGTCATATTTCAAGTCCAAGTGGTTTGAGTGAGTCAAAGAAGGATCACTGCAAGCCTCAGGCCACTAGTACCAATTTTTCCACAGAGGCTCCAAATTGTTTTCTGATGGAGGGGAAAAGGATTGGAACAAAAATCCAACATAGCATTTCTGAGCCCCAGTTGCCAAGACACGCTAAGGGACCAGAGCTAACGGGACATCTCGACCGTTCGTGTGCCACGGCAGGACACACAATAGGCAGCTTGAGAAACACAATATTCCAACTTCGGTGCAAAGCTTGCTGGCTGTTTCAGAGACTGACAGACTGTTGCATTTGATTCACAGATCTCATTTGGACAACTGACTATGAAAGTTCTGGGCCAAAAAAAAGCAAAAAACAATGAGAAGATTTACCTAAGCCAAAATACTCTGATATATAACCAACACAAAACAAGATGTTTTGCTAAAAGTTATTAGCGAGATACATGACAGTATGATGATTCAGAAGTATAACCCTTATGACCAAGTCCTCAGTTACTGAAAACTGCAGAAAGAGTGAATTCTCTAATCCCTTTTAAGTAACAAGTCCTTTTTGGAAGGAGCACAGCATCATCCGAATGACAGATCATGAGAGGGGAATCACAAATCCTCACAGCGCTTTGATTTTAACTGTCTTCAATCTACTAAGAACACTGTGAAATGTAACTTGAACACCACTTGATGGGATGACATCAGATGAATGTAGCCAAAATGTATCTTCTAAACCACAGGGAACAATAGCCTCTTTGGATCGATTCTGATCCTTTCCAGCCTTAGTAAGGATGCTGCAATGCCATCCATCAATAAGGAGAACAATTAAGGAGGTAAGAACGAACAACAGAGGAGACCTAGCTATTTCCTTTCAGTTAAATGTACCTGTATTCTCCGCAGAAATGCTGCTGTAAGGTGGAGGCGCATCATTCACCACCGGTGCAGCCTCGCCTGGCTCCTCTTCATTCTGCAGCTGAACACACCCACACACAAGAGACGTTAACGGGGTTTCCAAAGTTGTGTGAAATTACCCCTGTACTTTTAATCGTACACAACAGACTATTCTGGAAGAAGACTGTTCTACGGCACCAGGGGACATTCGAGCAGCCTCTCAGCTTCCCTCCGAAGCACTCCCACTTGAAATGATCAATAAACCATCTCAGTGTTAATGTGTTTTTAAATCATATCCTCACACACCTGGATTTTGACAAGGCACAGCATATACCTTTCCAGTACCTTTCCACTTCCCTGGCACTTCCTCAGATTCCCCAGCTCACACTGCTTAGGAGCTGCAGTTACATCTCTTTTAGTCGAGGAAATAGCAGGAGATACCCAACAGAAGACTCCATTACTGCCTGTGGCTTTGCTAAGGAAGGTTTTTTTCCTGGATACGTTACATAATGATACACGTAAGTATGAATCTTGCCATTTCCCTTCAACCTTTCACACTGTGTGACTGAAAAGGATATCGTTTATTTTGTGCACTGTGCTTCCCACTGGCTCTGTATAAATAACCACACAGCTTATCAAATACGCAGTGTCACTTGCACGAAGCAGGTATGCAAACGCAGGCTTTGATCAGAGACGCTGACAACAGCGGGCCAGAAGCGTTCAAAGCAGAACGCGCCAGGAAGGAATTTACAGATCAGCTGCCATCTAATTTTTTTTTCTTCTTTCCATTTCTCATCATCTCATCGACATCGAAACTGAGGTTTTATGCAGAAAGACAACCCATTTCAAAAAAGCACCTTGGGACTGAACCACATGCCTGAAAAGAGAGGTGCCACCCTCTTTTGTAATCACCGCTAAGCAGTAGCAACCCTGCAACCTCTCCCTTAACACCTTCTTGAACCACCCCTCCTGCACACCCCTGATAATACTCTTGAAGCCATCCAGGACATATTGCTTTCTCTTCTTTGGAGAGATGTGTTGCCATTCAAGTCCTTCCCAAGCATTTAATGCGGGGGGGGGGGGGGGCGAGGATATGTTCTTATTTTAATTGTATACCTTATCAGGAAAGGAAAAAAAAAAAGAAAATCAGCTCATACTTCTAAATGAAGGTCTTGTTTTATACATAACTGTTCTGCGCCTCGGGCTTTTATTCCTTTTGCTGCCTAGGACCGAAGATGAGACTACATCCATGTCCTCTGTGACAGTCAAAGCCAAAACTTTTTCCGATGTTTTAAGTGCAATTCACCAAACCTTCGCATCCAAACCACAGCTGCACGTCTGAGCTGTGAGACATCCGAGTCCTACAGGCTTGCTGAGAAGAGCACAGCTTGGTTTATTTTCTCCGCCATGAACCGCACGGCCGCACACCTCTGCTGGCTGCACAGCCGCGAGCGTGCACAGGACGAGTGACTGCACTCGTGGGTCACTGCGCTGTGGCCAGACACAATGTCCACTTTGTGGCTTCCCACCTCCTCGGCACAGAGGCTGCCCCCTCCCCACCCTGCCGGCACAGCTGATGTGGCGGAGCTCCCCGCGCCAGCTATAGCAAAGAGATTTTAAATCCACCTGCTGTTAGCGGAGTTTAACTAAGGAAGGCTTAAATGACTTGGGTTAGCAGGTGACAACATGAGCGGTTCTGCTGGCAGGTCAAAGGAGTCGGCCAAGAGGGGGAAAGGGAAAGAAATGACACTGGAGAAAATTCAGCAGCACTGTCACCCAGTCCAGCTGCACCAAAACAACAGACCATGACAGAAGCAGGACTTTCACCATCAGAGGAAGATCACCTTGCTACTCTAACAGCGAGCCTCCACTCGCTCCCCACTTACATCTTCTAGACAGGAGAAGTGGGAAAAAGAGGGAGCTGGTCAGCCCCAAGCTTTCACTCCCCCCACAGCACAAAGCTGAACCACCTGTGAAGAAGAAGAAATTAAGTGATTCAGATGAAAATTTAATCCGTATGACACCGAGAGCACCTCTTAGGACGGATGCTGTGGCTGTCAGCAGGAGACACCCAAAACACTGGCCCCCAGCCAGACATGAACCGCACCAAATGAACCTGCTTCCACACCCAGGAGCGAGGACGCAGCGAGGGGAACGCAGGGCGGAGGCAGCAGGTACCTGCCACGATGGCTGCAGCTTTAATTAGCCTCAGGGCGCTGAGCAATTAACACAATAAGCTGCAGCAGCTCCTACAACAGCAACGCATCTTCGTCTTTTTCAAACCAGCTAACTCAGCATGAGCCCCTACCAAGGAACAAAAATGCCTTATTTTATAAACCCCATGGAGCTCAGTCATTAGAAGAAAATGCAAACTAACTTGTGAAGTAATTGCCTATTAAAATAAGCTTTAAAAACAAAAGAGAGCACTGCTGCAGAAATTCACGAGCAGCCTGCACACAGCATGAGAGGGGCAACCTGAGAGATAATCCAGCAAAATGCAGAATCAAACCAGTTGATTCAGTGTCTCCCAGCTCTCTAGCCTATGAATTTTCAGGAAATGCTCCACCATGCTTATTTTCAGTCTACCTATGAAAATTCAACACTTCTACACTTTTTTTCTTCCGCCTATACAAGACCTAGTCCATTAATGAAGGAGGAAAGGCTCAGACATCCTAGGGACACTCTGGACACCGCATGCCCTGCATCACCTGCTCTCCTAGCGAGGGGCTGGCAGAAATTAAAACCCTGATATTCCTAAGAAAGAAGACATATACACCCTAAAAGTACAAACACCAAGGAGGGCGAAAAGGAAAGCGCGAGGTGGGACAGCACTGCAAGAGGTGAACCAAAAGCGGACACAGACAGTTGAGTGCAATATTAATCCTACGGCTCAAATTCTTACGATGTTCTTCTTTCAACAGTAGAAAGAAATACATATTCTTACAACTACCTCGTGTGGGAGAAAGCAAGATGAACTCGCTGCTAGCTTCAAACCATTACAGTTCAGGTAATGACACAAAAAAACGTAGTTACTTTTTAAAGTTGAGCTACAGGCTGTAGGAGGTATGCAGTTATAGAAACCAGATTTTTCTTCTAATGGACAAGGTAGACAAATGCCTCCCAGCCTTTTTAATGATTCCAGGCATCTAAAATTCAACTAAGTGCTTATTAGCAAAGCAGTAAGGGTTCATGTGACAGGAAGAATGAGTCATCAGGTCTCACATGGCCCGGCGCTGCGGCACTGCCCTCGCCCTGCGAGCTCCGTCTGCCCCGTGCAGCACCGCGCACCCGCGAGGAGGAAGGCTGCGCTACTCGGGCTTGCGGGCGAGTGTCCCTCGGGCACTGCTGAGAGCCTTCAGGACCCGGAGAACCTGATTAGAGCAGCGTTTGGCTGCAGTTTCTTCTGCTGCGGCTGTGGGTTATTCTTTCGTTCGAGTCTCTGATGGATTTTAGCTTTTAAAGCATGACTCTTGTATTAGTGGCCTTAAAAAAAATGGACAGTCTTTACAGCAACGCATACAGTTATTAAAGCAACAGTTTGGGTGTGATTTTTTGCTAAAAAAACAGAAAGTTGCCTGACAGAATGGGATGAGACCCAGGGACATTTATTTTCCAAAAAACACCATCAGAAGCTTAGCTCTGAGCAAGACATCGCCTCCGTCTGCCACTTCCCCCTGCTTGAGACCCGCCACATGTAAATACACGCAGCGCAGTAGCATTAAAGTTCAAAACTTGCAAAACATTTTGAAATATTCCCACGTAAATTTTGAAGAAAGGTTTTCTGATAAATATATTTGTTAATTCTTCCAAATTTTCTAGACTTAGCACATGGTTGCTGACAGTTTTGGATCATTTTTTTAACCTCCCCTTGCCCAAAGTCCTTAGGCTACATGGAAATATTCTTTATACCTAAATCAGGATTACTACAAGCTTCACCTTAGCAATATATCATCAGGAATATATAAACTCAGCAGTATATCATAAATGTTTACTGCATCTCAGTTTTTATTTTATGTTCTGGCATGCAATGTAGAAGTCCCAGAGGAATCCTAGAATTAAGATAACCCTTATCAGATCTCATTTTTGTTGCTGCTATGGTTTCTGTGAGATTTCAGAAAGGCAGATATTTAGGCTAATGACAGAAAGAAAATATTTTTTAAAAAGGTGACAGGATTGATTTTTTCCATAACAATGAAATCATAACCTTTGCAAGCCAAATCTTGGGGGGGGGAAGTGTATCACTACTAAATTTGAGAGTACTCCAGCAAGGCAACAGCCTGCCCACAAAAAGGTTACACTTCACTCCCCCTGCAACACCCCTTAGTTTTCTCCTTCTGTATCTTTGGCCTTTTGGAAACAAATGAAAGTTTCTGCCAACTCTGAAGGAAAAGAGAATTATTTTTATTCACTTACACTTCACTTTAAACATACTCTGATTGGAAATCCTGACTGTCGCCCAATGCTGTTGCAGACTTCTATAACTTAATATCAGCTTATTAGTCAGCAGGAATAATGCTAAGCTATGAGACAAGCCAACCCCCGTGCATCAGCCCTCTCCTTGACGAGCAAATAACTGTTTTCTCTCGTAGGCACTTCCACTTCATTTAACTGACAGCAAGTGACAGCGCTGAACGGCGTGCCTACCCCAGCCACCTGCGCTCGGGCACGCCACGGCGCGGCTCTCAGGCGATGAGCTTGGCAGTCGCGCTGTCCAAGCAAACCCTCCCTCCGGCTTCTCCCTGCACCGGGAGATGCTGATGCTCCTGCCCGAGCCTCACCCCGGGGAACACAGCCCAGCTCTGGGAAGCGACCTCCCGAGGTCTCTGCCAACCTGAGCTGCTCCTTCGTTTTAATAAAGGACTGAAAACCGTGCCTCCACTCCTCCTCCCCAAAAATGCTTTTCCTTTTCCAGCCGGACCAGCTCCCTGCCACACCGTGCGCACACACCTGCGCCCACGCAGCGGCACGCAGGGAACAAGGACCAGAAAGCAGCGGGAGCATCCACCCGAAGGGTACGTTTGCAACCCCCCTCCCAGCCAACAAGGTAAAAACCACAAATCTAATCATCTTTTTGGTCCATCCAAACACAACCTCTGCTCACAAGGATGTTGTTCTTCACCGACTCACCGCAGTTAATGGCCTGACAACATGGAAATACACCTTGTCCTGGGCAACGCGCTGATCTAATTCCCTCGCCTCTGTTCAAACAGGGAATTATACTGGTTGGGCTAGACCGTAAACAAGCACTTGGGCCAGCACAAACCTGTGCAGACAGACTGTCCCTTAGGTTTCAGTGTTCCGGGTCTTAATACGGAAGAAGTAGGTTTTAATCTTAAGATAGCTGTAATTAAATTTCAAACTCTTAACAAAGCCTAAGGCCTTACTGTAATATTTAGCATCACATTAACCTTTTTTCTGGACATTAAGATGTCACAGAAGTAACTCAAGATCTTCTGAGCATTTTAAAATATCACCTTTTTAAAATTGTTTTAATGAAGAATATTCAGTATCTTCGATGAAAAAAAAAATCCCATTGTACCACCATATATCAAATTTGGCTATCTCACAAGAACAGGCAGAAACAGAATGGAGGGGTTACATCTTAATATTGAATTTTTCCTATTAGTCCCAATGATGAAGAATCAGAATTCATACACACACACATATATACACGACTTTCAGTATGGCTCCTTTTAAAACACGATGCCAAGCCCCCATAAAGAGCTGCCACATCTCCCGTGAGCCACGTAACAACCCAAAGACCTGAGGGACTGTTCCTACATCTGCTTCCCAGACGGGGCTACTGACCCCCGCGCTGAATTTCAGCGATGGGAGAAAAGTCTCCAAAGAAGCCCAAGGAAGATCCTAACACAATCCTGATACCTGAGGTAATACTTTTTAAAAAAAAAAAACTTTGCATGCAAGGCTATTTTCTGCTGTTACACAAGCTACGTGACGATACCGGACCTCCACTGTTTCACAGCATTTCCCAAGTCCTTTGAGTTTTAGAGGTGGAATCTATTTTTGTTCTATAATTACTTTTTCACACAGAATCACTAAAACCTTGCAAACTCACCTGACGGGTGCCATTGCCTACCGCAGCGGGTGTTTCAGCACCTAACAGGGAGACCCCAGTCACCTGAACACAGACTGGGCTGGACATCAGGCAGCTTCAAAGCGTGTGGCCCCCATCAGCTGCAGCAGAATGTAAGGGCAGCGGCTGTGCAAGAGACGTGACTTTACCCTCCAACTTATTTTTTTTTAATCTTTACTGTTACATCAATGGACACCTCCTATTCTACTTATGCAGAAAGAATAAAAAATGTGATAACAACCTACCCTGGAAATTTCCTCGCCATTCTTATCAGCTGCACATACCTTTAGCAAAGCAAGCACATCTTCTGCAGGCTGCCAGTACCCTGCTGAGGAAACGAATACCCACTGACATCACTAATTCCAATTGCTGACATTAAAAAATAGGATATATTCTCATCTTTCAGTTTAAATCTGCGTGCCCGCTTCAACTAAAATAATTAAATACAAGCGTAAGGTAACCACAAGGTGACAACTGACATCTGCCTCCCTATTTCACTCAAGCCCTCCCAGATATTAAGTAAGCACTGTGGTTCTTCATGGATTTAAACTGTATTCACAACATATCTTCAGCAATATACTTCCTCTACAATTACACTGTACAAAAACCAAACAAATGGAAAAATCTTTCTTCCTTATGTTTCCCATGGACGCCTCCCCTTCCAAAATGATTCATGATCCATGTAAGCCTTCAACAAGTGGAACAGGAAAAAATACCACTTAAAAAGGAATACGTCGTCATTATTTAACACACTCACCGTTTTCTAGGTGGGTTTACATTACTCATATACATCACATATTACTTCCAACTGCCTCAAGTAAAAAGCATGCCTCAGTTAGCATACAGTGTAAATAAATCTATTAAAAGACCAGCTATTTTTTCCAGCTAGTTTCTATTCTAAGGACGAAATACAGTTCTGCCACTAAACGCACAACCCAGGTGTTATACTCAAAAGGCCTTAAACCACCTAATCCTAACCACATCTCTGCACATCTTTCCCAAAGGCAAGTCTAAACGGCAACAGCCTCCCAATGTCCCCTTCTGGGGCACAGCACCGCCCGGAATAACGATGCCAGGGCATGCTGCAGCCTCCCTTCCTCCCAAACCTCTCCCATTCCCACTTCCAACAAGCACAGCCCGGTCACCCGGCCTGCAGAGGAACCAAAACCAGCGGTCTGCCCCGGTCACCCTGCCCGGCTCCCGACAGAAAGGGGCCAGGGGAAGCCAAGATCTTTTTTCTGGAGTTTTAGCGTTATTCTTCATCGAGCTGCACTTCCTCGCTATATTAGATCAGAGTGCCACATCATCCAGAGGCGTCACCACAGGCTATTTTTTATCGGATTATCTAACGCCTGAACAAAGCACAGGGGCCAGAAAGTTAGCTTTAGAAAATAAATCGTATGCCATCCATTGTACATCCCTTTAACACCACACGTATTGGCGAACGGGCACTGGTTGCGAGTTTGCAGTGAAGGAGGCCGCTGGGGGCACACGGCCCACCGCCCCATCTGCAGGGTGGCGTGGGCTGAGGAGCAAGGCAGAAGAAGAAACACAGAGGTTTCAAACTCGATTATCAATTATCCTCATTAACTACCACCTTTTTTCCTGAAAATACACACACTCAGGGAATCCTACAAGTATTTTACACATTCAAATAGTGCCCACACCTCAACAGCGCTGCTCCTACACACAGGCTGATATACCAACACCAATTCCAGGGGCAGGGGTTACACGACCCCGGCATGCCTGGATGGCACATCGCATTTAGCTGTACCAGAACCACCTCGTTTTGTGTTAAACTCCACTAATGCATTACCCCTCTCCCCCCTCAAAAAAAACAATTATCAATGTTTAAAATTCTCAGTTCTCCTCCACTGGCTGATAATCCAGTAATTTAAAGATAAATGAGCTTGTTCTGAATTTCTACAGGCTACCTCTGCTCACTGGATCCTGCACTCAGCTCTAGCCCTTACAGTCAGCAATTCACTACAAGCCTTCCTTCGCTGGCACGTGCTACGTTCATTAATTGTACATTCATAAACACAATAAGTTTCAATGTATGGAAAAAAACTTGACACATTCAACGCTCAAGAGACTCTCCCACCCTCTCATCCCTTCTAAATACCAACTCTGCATCTTTAGATCCACAGCTTGCAGGGGGTTTGGGAGCAACGCAAGCATTAGGGGCCGGTTCAGCAACAACGCGCTTCACAACAATGTGAATTCCAAGGTTCTGGCAGAGGGCGAGGGGAAAAAAAGCAATTTCTAAGCAGCTACACAAAAGTAGATACATTTATAGGTGAGTTTCCGATTCTGCACTCCAGTTAGAGCAGTCGTTTTCGTGGGGCCTCCGTTATCTGTTTGTCTTTAGCAGTATAAATCCATCAGGGCACAGCCTGCCTCCCTATCCTCTGCAGTACCATGCCGTTACGCTCTACAGCAACAGCTGGGCCTGCTTTATGTCTGTTGGACGCTCGCAGGATCTGGCGAAACAACAGCTTTGCACATTTCTCTTTAAGGAAACCAGGATTCTGCTTATCGGTCGGGTACAGAGCCACTGAAGAGCGACGCAATAGTGTCCTTCAGCACATTTTGTCACCCACCTCCACAGGCTCAAGGCAACGGGACACGAAGCTTGATCGCTTTGTAAAAGACATTTGGGAAGGCGTTTGTCAGGATCAACACCATCGGCAGGGCTCTGACGGGAAAGGCGATGGGTGAAGAGACCTGGTTACCTCTACCTACCCTTCCCAAAAACAACAGTACGGAGATTTGTCTTCATAAGTGAACACATCTGTTTTGCACAGAACAAAAAAAAAGCGCCTGAGTTTTACTTAACTTTTACATTTCTAATATGTGAAAACAGAGATCTCCAGCAGTCATGACGAGACCCCATCCCAATGGCAAGGTGCATCTCGTATTCTGAGGAGAGCGAGCCTACCCACGCTGAGACTGCTACCAAGGCAAAGCCGTAACCCAGCGATTTCCTGTACGAAACTCGGATAAGCAGGAGAGCATTCTGTACCGTCTTGAGGGATTTCTCTCCCTGACTTTAAGTAATGAAGTCTCCACACCTGCACCTCGGAAACGTGGGTGAGCCAGATCACACAGTGGGACCGAACCGACCCTGACCCCTTTCCAAGAGGCTGATGCTCCTGACAAAACACGTCCTCTCCGCCAGGAGGCAGGGATGGAAGAACAACCCCAAATCTACACGGCAGCTCCTTAAGGACAGCCTCTGGCCTACGGGGATTCCAACCTGAGCCAGAGAGGACCACAGATAGAACATGAAATAAAATTAATGCTAATCTCAAGACGGTGCAGAACAAGCTTGCTCCTCGGAGGAGCCCACCCCAGGTCCGCTGACCTGCGGGCTGGAACCGAGAGGCCACGGAGCAGGGGCCGGAGAGGAGCGGGACGGGCGGGGACAGCACCCCCTCCCCGCACAAGGTCGCCCCGGCCCCTCCGCCGCGCTCCGGGCCGCGGCCGGCCCCGCGGAGAGGCCGGGGGCAGCCCCAAAGCTCCGCAGCCCGCCCGGGCCCAGCGGCCCCGATCTCCCGTCCTCCCGGTGGGACAGCGGCCCCCGCAGGCCCGGCCCAGGCCTAGGCCCGGCCGAGCCGCCCCGGGAGACGCCCGGGCCTGGGCTGAGGCGCCGCCCGGCTCCCCGGGGACAGGGCGGGGAAGGGGGGGGGGGGGGGGGGGAGGCGGCGGCGGCACCCCCGGCCCCTCAGCGCGGGGGCGGCGGGTCCCCGCCCGACCCCGGGCTCCGTCCGTCCCCTCCCCGCCCCGGCGCGGCCTGCGGCGCCGCGGCGCTCGCCGGCCCCCCTCACCTGCTGGTAGCGGCCGCTGCTGGGCTCGGCGGCCGCCATGGCGCTCGGCGGGGCGAGGGCGAGCGGGCGGCGGGGCGGGGACGGCGGGGCACCGGGACGGGCTCGGCGGCGGCGCTGCCCGGCCGCCTCCCGACGGGCGCTGCGGAGGCGGGGGCGGCGGCTGCCGGGTCGTTCCTCGCTGCGGGCTTCGCTCCCGCCCTCCGCCCGTCACGCTCGGCCGCGCCCGCCTCCCGCCCCGCCCGCCGGGCCGGGCGCCGCGTCCTGCCGCCAGCGGGGCCGCCCGGGGCAGCGCTCGGCGGCGGCGGGGTGGCCCCGGGCTGTCTCCGCTGGTGGCCGGAGGGTGACCAAGGGCAGCCCCGAGCCAGCGGCGTGTACCCCGCTCCGGGCCGAGATGGGTGGGTGCGTCTGCGGGACTCACTGCACCCCTGCCCGGGAGCAGGGGGGTGGGCCAGCAGCACGTTCCCTGGCATTTTGCGGGAGCTGAACTACGTGTATATTATGAAGCTTCACGTATTCCGAGTGAAAGCTTCCACAGAAAGAGTTAAAAAACCCCAGGGAGTCAGAAACTTGATGTAGACCCATGTCGAAAAGCAACACTGCCTCAGCGAGGACCCACCAGCACTGACAGACGCCAGAGCCATCCCAAGCCACGTTAACCAAGCCTTGGTCACATGCACCCACCGCCTGTCCCCATCACCAACGCCTGTCCCCGTCACCATCGTCTATCCCCATTACCATCGCCTGTCCCCGTCACCATTGCCTGTTCCCATCATCATCACTTGTCCCCATCGCCTGTCCCTGTCCCCATCGCCTGTCCCTGTCCCCATCGCCTGTCCCTGTCACCATTGCCTGTTCCCATCACCATCACCTATCCCTGTCACCATTGCCTATCCCTGTCCCCATCGCCTGTCCTCATCACCATCGCCTGTCCCCGTCACCAACACCGCACCGTGCCCGCACAGGCAGCGAAGAGGCCTGTGATGTGCTGCACTGCAGCTTGAGCAAACACGAGACGTTGGCCAACTCCAAAAAGCACTGTCAGATCTTTAACATCCACGCAAAGCAGATGGCGTCACAGATTCAAAATCTCATTCCAAGAGAAGCACGTGCAGGAAACCACGCAGAGAGAGAAGTTTGTTTATTCAGAGAGTTTGTGCATTGAACGTTACATTGGTGAAGAGGCTTCCCAGCTTGTGTAACCTTCATTTTCTACATGCGCAGTTCAGCTATAGTCAGGCTCATACAAAACCACCCACATCAATCCCTAATGCTGATGAGACTTATATATATCAGCTTTAGGATGAGGAAGGCTGAATCAGCCCCGCTGGGATTCCAAGCTGCAAATTCAGAGGGTCGCAAGCGTTTAAACCTCAGGGCATGGTTTTGGACTGCTCACTCAGTCATAAATACAAGCCTTAATGCTCGTTATTCAGTTCCATTATCAAGTTGGACTTTTTTTTCCTGCATTCTCTTTCTGCAGGAGTAGATAGTTCACCCTTGTCTTAGTGAGATGAATGAACGTCACAGTTCTCACGTCAAAGGAGAGGCAGGAATTGTCAGGGATTTTTGCCAGGAATAACCTCAAAGAGTGACTCCTGAGGAGTGCTGGAGACATGAGGAGGATGCGGGTTTCTTGCAACGCAGATACCTTTGAAGGAGTTGGAACGAGAGCTGCAGGCACTCACAGACTCTCTGGTTTCACCTCTCCACAAGATTCACAATTTGCACTAAGAACCCCTCCTGCAGTAAGAAGCTGTCCTGATGACACACACAGATTTACTTGCCATTGAGGTGGGATTATATCCCTAAGTAAGGCTGCAGCTAGAGTGATAATTAGCTATACGCTGATTGACTTGGACATCGTAGAGACTAAAATAAGAGGCAGTTTGCACATGTCCTCAGAAAAGATGCTGCGAAGTATCCTGAAGGAATGGTGAAACAGTTTGTGTTCAGCCATTTTGGGGCCAGCTGGAGGCAAATCACTGCCCAGCCAGGCTATCGAGTCTGACAAGACTAATTCAGGAGGGGTAACGGCAAGCTCTTCCAGCTGCTTTCTGTGTATTTATTTTATTTTTGTAGAAGGAGAAGCTCTGTAGAGAGATGATGCTGTGGCAGGGCATGACTGGTTCTCCTTTCATTTCCTACATGGCTTAGGCAAATCACTTCATGCCTCTCTGTTTTTTGATATTTCCTCCAGTGCAAAATGTCTGTTCTCCCAAGAGACGTTCTGAAGCTTGAAGTCATTGCTTTTTAGTGACTTCCGCGCGGGATGTGCTGTGCAAGTATTTGAAAGTAATTAGTATTACAGAATTGCAGTACGGCGAGTCTTCTGAAACCCTAGTGCTGTACAAGTGTTCCTTTAATTATTGTGTATGGCTGAGCAATGAAGGCAACACTTTGAATCTACAATTTGTAATAAATATAGAACTCTAAAAGCTCAATAATAAACCTCAAAGGCAGGGCATTTTAAAGCTAGACTAATAAGAAATAAGCAGGACATTTAAACTAGATCTCTCTTCTAATCTTGTACTGATAAATGACCCAATTAGGAAAAAAGCAAAGACGAAACGTTCACGTAAGCTAATGGGCCAAATGGTAGCTGTGAAGCTCTCCACTTTAATAGCTTAATTACAGGCAAGCAGGCTGCAACTGGCAGGTTAGGAAGAAGAAAAGTGATGGTGAAGTGTTGTTCACTAAAAGGCTGCATTATCCAGCCATTGGCAATGCTGGGCTCAAGGAAGATGGAAACTTTATTACGAGTCTGATCCAAAGACCACTGGTATCAAGAAAAACTTCACCATGCCGCCCACAAAACCTCGACAGAGTGCTGTGAGCCTGGCTGGGAGCTCAGCAGCTGCTGTCCGCTTGGTTCCTTTGGTCCCAGTGGCTGCTTGTAGTGTTCACTGATTGTACATTTACACTCTTATTGAAAAAACTTTTCTGTCATCAACTCTAAACACCAAAGTGAGCAGTATTCCCATGCCCACAGAGGCATCCAGACTTAATATGCAAGAAGTGGAATCATAGGGTTTGGATATACATATATGTCATGTCTTGTTTTCACACTGTGGAATAACATCCTGAATTCTAGTTGTGTAATAAAGCTGAAGAGATTTGTTAAGGATTAATAAATGCTGTCTTAACAGGTGTTCCTCCCCAAAACATCGTGTGAGATTTCTGCGACTGTGAAAATGTAAAGAAAGGAAAAGCAGCAGGAGGTGGGTCTCTTGTATGTAAACGTTGATAGAGCTGTAAATTATTTCTAGGAATTTACTGATATTAAATTAGTTTGCTTTGAGACACACTACATACCTTGATGCTCTTCAGTTTCTTAATATTTTTTAGTCAGTACCATTTTGTATTTGAAGCTTCTTTTAGCTTTTTGCTAGTTCAAAGCTCTATCGACACAGCACAGTGTTATTCTCATCTCAGTTTGGTTTAAAACCATGTTACTGATGTATCTACAGTAGGTCAGGACCTGAGTCTTTCTGGTTTTGCTGCCTCTTCAGAGAAACAGAATCGGCGATGACCACGGTCTGCAGAGGCACAAACCCCAGCCGTTTCTCAGGCAACACGGCTTCACACCTCTGCGTGTGCCTTCATGCCAAAGAGCTCTGACGCAGCCTTTAAAAACACATGGGGGCCCCCCGCCCGAAGCCCCCCGACAGCCCCTGGCCAAGCACACTGCACCACCTCTTGTCCAACCTTGGCAGATGGCGGGTTCCCCGGCACGGCAGATGCAGGCGCGGATCTCTGCGCGCAGCTTTGAACACACACGCAGCTGCAATTTTCTGTGCCTGTTCGTTGTAACAACAAAAGCTGCTCGGTCACATCGGGTCTGCTGCAAGGAGGAGTATTTACACAGCGAGCACAACTGCATACGCTCCTACAGCCCAGGCAGAGCTACTCGTTAGCAGTGCCTTGTTTACTGGTGCGCAAAATTATGCCCCAGTAAGCCGCAAGTATTGTAAGGAAGGGGAATGAAGATAGCAGCAGCATTGAGATGGAAGACTTCCTCAGCAGAACTTCTCTCTTCCTGAAATTCAACAGCAGAACTGAGGTTGAAACTATCCAGTGAGGAAGATGAATTTATGCTGAATGCAAACAGGGCAAGGCAGACAGCTGAGCTCCGAATTGCCTTCATCTAGCATAGCTCACTCTGTCAGAGCTGGGGCTTTGGCACCCTAACCCACTCATTTCACCAGCCATCTTTGCCGCTCCATTATTTCTTCAGCTTACTGGAGAAACCACAATTAACCAACGGTTATTTTAATCTTGCTATCCAGATTAAATCCCATAGACAGCAGTTTTTAACCTGATGAGGAGTGAAGCTCTGCCAGTTTTCCCACGGGAACCTCGTCTGCAAAAACGGGAAGGGACTGGCACGTGCGCTCTCTCGAGCTGCCTGCTCGTGCACCACCCGAGCGTGTCGGCTTGCTGTGACCCCCCAGCAAACTCCTCACTGGGATTTGGGTGCTGCTGGGAGAGCTAAGCAGTGAGCAGGGCTTGCAGAAAAGAGCAGCTCCCTCCAGATCTATCCAACATGGAATCTTGTTTATCCTTTTTTTATAAATAGGGGTGAGAAGGTAAGTGGAACATGCTGGAGCAGGAAGAGGTGACAGATGGTGGATATTAAAAAGACTCATTAACTACAGGATTTGGAGAGAGGGTCCTTTACAGAGATAATTTTTTAGTTGTTGCTCTTTTTAGGAAAAAAAAATCCCAGTGCTCCCAAGCAGTTCCCAGTAGTGAAAGCCCTGGTCTCTGAGCACTGTTGACTCACTTCAACACAGACAAAAAGAAAATGCTGTGCTTGTTAGAACTGCTTGGTTAAACTTCAACTTCTTCTGCAGAGAAGTGTTTGTTTCCTTCCATCTGCTGCCTTTGCAAGGAAGGAGAATCAGCCTGTTCATGTACCAGGAAGTTCTTCAACATTTGAACAGCTAGCTGTAAATGCAGGAACAATAACATGCATAAATTATCACACCTAAAAATACCCTGCATGCTAGTCACACGTATAACCCAGCCCTGGAGCAATTCCTAAGTAACGTAAGATTGTATAAAGCATGCAGATACACGGGATGTGGGCAGAACAGGGCAGCTGTGGCAGCAGATGCACCTGCCCAGCTCTCTTGCACCGTTGTAGATTTTTCCCCTCATCAAAACATGTTTTGCTGTCACTCGGAGCTGCCGACTGCCTCCTCTGTCTTTGTGCATCATGTCTGCCAAAGCCACCTGCAGAGGAGATTAAAGCAAGAGCCAGGCCCTTTGCAATCGACAGAGACCCACAGCATCTGAATTTAAACCAAATCCATCCTGACATTGGGGCTGTGCAAGCAGCACGGTAGGATGCTGTAAGGCTGATCCTCAAATGCAGCAGCTCTCCATACCTCTGAGGGGGCAAAGTGCAGTGAAGAAGGGAAGGCAGGCGGCAGGGGACGGGGTGACGGCTGTCCACACGCCGCTCGGATGGCAGACAAACCCGACAACCCGCAAGTCACCCCAGGGCAGGACACGGTTGTTGCCCTACAGCTCACTGCTGTGGGAAGTCCACGGTGTCTCTTGCAATCAATTCCTATGCAGTCTGTGCCTCCAGTATTTGCTTTTCAGCAATCTCTGAGCCCTCGCCGCGTTTCCATGGTAACGCTGAGCGATCTGATGTGAGTTATTTGCAGAATCAACGTGCTGGTGCACTCTCCCTTCTGAGCCCTGCAGCGGTTTTGGCTTTGCACACCCGAAGCTGCAGGTGTGCTGCAATAATGGGGATGAGTTCTTCACCACAACGCCCACGTTGGCGTGCAGCTCAGGAGATACGCTCACCCGATCCCCAGTGCCAGTGTCGGCAGTACCTGGTGAATGGGCCGAAGCGGTCCCGGGATGGGAAGTGCTCAGACCTCAGCCAGGTCCCTGCTGCCCCTCCATCGCAGTGGAGGCACAGCCTGTTTGGTCAGCGCCTCCGTCCTGTGCCTATGAACCTGCTGGCACTGTAATTCCTGCCAGTGTCCCTGGGACCGATGGGTCTAACACACCAATGTGACCCCGATGGGAAAAGTGGAAAAGCTGTTTCACGCAGAGCCAAAGCCCAGGCTGCCCTGCACTGCAGGAGTGCAGAGGATGCTGCTGCTGTCAGTCCTTTACCCAGCGCTACGGCCACCGAAATACTTACCTGCCTGCTGGCTAACCACTGCTGATGGAAACACATAGCGCTTTCAGCCTAATTTAGTTTCTGTGGCCTAAAACTCTTCCCATGTCCAACCACAACTGCCTGGCTATGGCCCGTCACACCCCACACCCATCATTCCCCACCCAAATGCAAACCAAGCCAGGACTTCTCAGCATCCACGATAAGACAGTATCAGGAGCACTCACACTAGCCAGGTTGTTTAAATTATTAAAATAAGAAGAAACTGCATAGGCTGGATCCTAGCAAAGCAATTTGTATATCATCCTTTCTTCTAATGAAAGTGAAAAGCTGTCTCACTTTGACGTAAGGGCTTTGCATCCGTCTCAACAACGAACCCACTGCAAGGAGAGGTTGGGCATGTTTCCATCACAGCTTGAAGGCAGCCGGAGCAAGAGCAGGAAGGGCTTTTTGGGATAGCACCGCTGTCGGGAGCAGCACGAACATCCACGGGGCACGGTCTGTTCACTGGAGAGGGGCTCTGCCCCCGCAGCCGAAGCTCAGAACGACCCCAACGTGCCCTGAAGTGGGTCCCTACAAAATGCCTCAAGCGTGAGAGCTGCTCGTTCCTGGCCGGGACGTGGCTCCTGGCTTCACTCGAGGGACTGCGGGCGGCTGCGAGACCCCCAGAAGGGCCGAGTTGGGCAGATCCCTGCAGCGATGGGGACGCCCTGGGAGGAGCGGGAAGGAATAAGGAAATTTAAAGATCTAATTGCCTTTTTAACACATCTGGGGAAAATGCTTCGTTCCCAAAAGCTTTGTCCAGGCATGTTCCCAGCATTGTAACTTTGATTCACGTGAACAGCCCGATAGCAGGCAGAGCACCTAATTCTTGGGTGCATTTAACCTCTTCTTTGAATTCTAACCCTAAATCCTCACCCTAGGATCCCCCTCGCGGGGCTGAGAGCTCGGGCCGCGCCCGGAGCCGCCCGCGGGGCTCCCTCGGCGAGTGGCCGCCCTGAGGGGCCGGTGCCAGTCGCGGTCCCGATCCCGGCCCGCTCCCGGTCGCGGTCCCGCCGCTCGCCCCTCACCGCCCACCGGCGGGGCGGGCGCTCCGGGAAGGGCGGCCCGGGCGGTGCTGCCGCCTCGGTCCCGCCCGCTGAGGGGAGCCCCGGGCGGCGGCAGGCGGGCGGGCAGGCAGGTAGGTGGGTGAGGAGCGAGCGGGGCGGCGGCGGTAAGATGGCGGCGTAGCGGCGCTGCTCGGCGCGGTTCCCGCCCTGACAGGCGGCGCCCGGCCCCGCCATGAAGCTGGTCATCCTGGAGACGTACGCGCAGGCCAGCGAGTGGGCCGCCAAGTACATCCGCAACCGCATCGTCCATTTCGGGCCCGGGCCCGGGCGGTTCTTCACGCTGGGGCTGCCCACAGGTGGGTGCCGGGGGCGGGAGGGGGCCGGCGGGCGTCCCCGGGGGTCGTCGCCCCGGGGGGCTGAGGCGGCGGCTCCCCCGCAGGCAGCACGCCGCTGGGCTGCTACCGCAAGCTGGTGGAGTACTGCCGCAACGGGGACCTCTCCTTCCAGTACGTGAAGACCTTCAACATGGACGAGTACGTGGGTGAGTGCCCACACGCAAAAAAAAAAGTATCTGCCTTTCGTTATCCGTTTTGCGGTATATTATGTATCTCTGCGCGGTGCAGATGTCCCCTTACCGAGGCAGGTCCCAGCACTCGGTGCCGCAGCCTGACGGCCCCGTTCGCGTGTGGCGGGCGCTGAAAATCCCACCTGCAAAGGACTTACGGTAGGAAGGGTAACATCTGCGCGGGCCAAGGGGGTTAACGGTACAATTTTAACACCTATGTAAGAAATAAATCAGTATCAAAGTATCGATTTGTCAGTATTAAAGAGCATCAGGTGTTGCCTGGTATTGTACGCACTAGACACCACTGTATTTTGCCTGAACTTAGGTGTTGATCAGCTAAGGATCAGTCTGAGCACTGCAGCCTGAGGTAGCATTCAATATTAACTACCACCTTTGCTCTGGGATTATAAAGGTCACTTTAGCTCCAGGTCCCTTATAAAGACGGATGTGTTACCTGTCCAAGTGCCTTTCCGTAACTGACGTGCGCTTCTGCTAAGGCAGCAGAGGACCATTTTGTTTACAAAGCTGTGATAAAATAGCCTCTTCACAAGAAAGAGTACAGAGAGATCAGTGGGCAAGCATAAGGCTCCAAAGGTGAAAACCATACGGGCTAAATATTTGCTAATGCTAATGTCACTCTGGCCAAGGAAGTTTTCTGTGAACAATCCTAATCAAGCAGCGTTAGGGAGCAGGCAGTCCAGTGTGGGTTTATAGCATTCAAGGGGAAAAAAAAATATGCAGTAAGTTACTTCCCAGGCTTCTGCACTTTTTTTAATCATTCTTGCTAATACAAACTGGTAGGGGTGCTGAAAAGGTGGTAACAGTTGAGGCACAGTGCATGGCTGCTTTTCTGGAACATCCATTGCATGATGGTATGAGCATGTGTCTTATAGGAGCTATTGTGATTGATGTAATTTTGCTATTTAGGGAAATAACAACAACGTGTGAAAGTTGAGGGAGCCACAAATGACAGACAGAGAAAGCAGCGCTCTATTACCAAAGCCACTGCAAGGGTGTATAGGTGGTTTATGTTACGTGTCATGTTCTTTCAGTTGGTCTCAGTCCCGTGCGTGCTCTGTTACCAGGTCTCCCAAGGGATCACCCGGAAAGTTACCATTCCTTCATGTGGAATAACTTCTTTAAGCATATTGACATCTCAGCAGAAAATGTTCACATTTTGGATGGAAACGCACCTGATCTACAGGCAGAGTGTGACGCATTTGAGGATAAAATCAAAGCAGCTGGAGGAATTGAACTCTTCGTTGGAGGTGAAAACCCGAAGGATTATCGGTCTCTAAACACTGTCAGGAAACGCTGCCTTTCCTCCACCAGCCACCTCATTTATTATCAGGAGAGTTCATTTTCACTGCAACTCAGTGGATGTGCAGTGAAAGCCAACCCATACACCATCACCCTGGGTGCTCGTGTGCTGGCAGCCTTGTCTTCCAAAGTACTGCGCCCCCGTTTTAAGTATTTCAGTCCAGTAAGTGGATTGTTCAGGAAAAGATTAGCAGGAGAAACAGGCAGGACTGTTATTCTAGCAGGTGTTTGGAAAGCCTAGCCTCTACAGGGCTGGAACTCTACTGAATACAAAACGTATTACAATTGCCAGGGCTAACAGGAACCTGCTAGGAGTAGTCAGAGCCAACAGGAGCTCAACCAAGCTTTTCCCGTTAGTTTGCCTTAAGATCTGCCCTCTGCTTGTCATCTTGTCCCAGCACGATTAGGGAAGAGTCTTTGTTGGCTTTTGCTCTCTTTCCTACCAGAAGCAAATTTGAGCTTGAGCAGAAAAATTGCAGGTGTTTTTCTCAGATCTGTATCTATTCCTGAAGCCCCGAGTGTCCTTCTGATGGGAGCGCTGCTGGCTCTGCTTCCTATGGTAACTGTAACAGCCACTGACCTACTTCTCAAACTCTCTCTGCCACAGGTATTGGCCCAGACGGCCACATCGCTTTCAACGAGCCTGGATCAAGTCTGGTATCCAGGACACGAGTGAAGACCTTGGCTATGGACACTATACTGGCTAATGCCAGGTTCTTTGACGGTGACCTCTCCAAAGTCCCCACAATGGCTTTGACGGTCGGAGTAGGCACTGTCATGGATGCCAGAGAGGTTAGGAGAAAAGCAGTGACTTCACAGAGCAGCTCTTGAGCAGGGCTTCCTGCAGTTAAAGGCTGTCCCGTCTCGGAGCAGCAATGCACCCTGCTGGCGCAGGCCAGCTTATGCTTTTCCTGCCACGCACAGCTGAATACCTGACCCTCCTGTTCTCTCGCATCCTGTGACGCTATTGAAAGGCTTGTGCTCTGTCTTCCATTTTTGCTCTACTAACACTTACGTTTGCGTAACCCTGCAGTAGAGTTGTTACCCTCAGGGAGCTAGAAAGGTTCGGGAGAATGCCTTTGGTTAAGACCCTTATCTGGGGAAATAACCGCAAGAACCACTGGTTGACTTGATGTTACACCAGCAGGTCATGAAAACTGTATGGGATAGCTTTTAATTGAGGCTATACCTTGGTTTCTACAGGAGAGCGCAAAGGGCCTGAGTCATTAAAATGACCCACCAGGCTATGATTTAATTGACAAATAAAACGCAGCCAGCGCAAACAATCAGGATACAGCGAAGTGCCTCTGCATAGGATGATGGAGATAACCCCTGTCAGGGACTGGGGCAGCTCTCCCAGTTCAGCAGGGTGTGGGCATGCTCTCTCTGAACGCATCTTCTAGACCCTAACTGCCATCCTCTGTGTCTCGGAGTCCAGGTGATGATTCTTATCACAGGAGCCCACAAAGCCTTTGCTTTGTACAAAGCCATCGAGGAAGGTGTCAACCACATGTGGACGGTATCTGCTTTCCAGCAACACCCCAACACTGTGTTCGTGTGCGACGAGGATGCCACGCTGGAACTCAAAGTTAAGACCGTGAAATACTTCAAAGGTGAGTGTTTGGCCAGGCCAAGCAGCTGTTGTACTTAGTCTGTAAGTGGTAAAAGCCATGCTTTGCATTGTATGTTTCTGTTTAATCAACTCCCAAAGGAGTACATTCCTTGAACGTAACAGCTGAGCCGTACAGCCTTAATAAAAGCGTAAGCTTAACTGTGTGGGCACGGGAGCAAAGGCACAAGGACTCTAGCAATGCCTAACTTCATTAGCATCCAATGACTGAGAATTTTGCTTTATTATGTCTACTTAAGTCATCTTTTTGCTTGCTACATTAGGTTTAATGCTGGTTCACAACAAGCTTGTGGAACCCTTATACAGCATGAAGGAGCCGGGAACAGAAAGAAGCCAGTCTAAGAAGCCATACAGCGATTAATCTCTTGCTGCTTAGAGTAATGCTGAACCAGCTTTTCTGTTGAAAACCAGCTGTGAAGAAAGCGAATTGCTGCAGAAACTCAGATTTGTTCTTAAATTAGCAAAATGATTATGTGCTTGCTCCTGTCCGTTAAAAAGACAGATGCAACACCTGCCTTAATTAACCAAACGAGGATGGGAACCAGTATAGTGTGTTCCACAACTTCCACCACGAGCTTATTCTCTGAAGGTAAAGTCGGTGGAGAATGAATTTTTCAATCTATGAAGCAACTGTAATCACGTGGACTGAGGGCCCCAAAACTTAAGTGTGAAGATACGTGAAAGTACAGTGTTGTAGAAACCAAACGGGTGCTCCCTTTGGGATGCATCTCTCTTAATTCTGACAAGTACCTTTTTGTGTCACTCTCCCTCCATAATACACTCTTACATTATAGACATTTAAAACGAGAACCAAGCTTGTTCAACCTGGAGAAGGGAAGGCTTCAGCATGACCTAACAGCAGCGTGCTTCACAGCTACGAGGAGGTCAGCGGGAAGATGAAGCCAGGCTCTCCTGGGCAGCGTCCTGGGGGAAGATGAGAACGGGCAGGGGGGCTTGGGTTGAGTTGAGGTGCTCAGACTGGATATAAGGCAAAAAACCTGACCCACAAGGAGACTCGGGCAGTGGGGCAGGCTGCCCAGGGAGGTTATGCAGCCTCTGTCCTTAGGGGGTTTTCAAGACCTGACCAGGTAAAGCCTTGGCTGAACCCCTCTTTGAGCCAGATGTTGGACTTGAGACCGTTCTGGCAAAAGGGAGGCTACAGACAGCGTTCATCAGTGCTGCGTTAATGCAGTATCATTAATGCAGTTAAGGCATTAGTTTATGCATCTATATGGTTTTATTTGTTGTCACACAGGAAGCCTTACAAGTTCAGTTTCAGGCTTTACGATGTACTACAAGAGGATAGATTTGTCAGATTAAGCATAAATAACTTCTCTCGCTGCTGCTCAGCACTCTGCTACCGTGTCAGGGCAGAGCCTGAAGCAGTACGTTCTCTCTCCCTCCTTTCCGTGCTTCACGCTGCAATGAGGAAATGCCAAAGAAGTCTCAAAGGAAGCACTCCGTTCCCTCAGCCCCACACAGGTGGAAGCAGCCTGTACTGGCAAGGCACCACCAGTTCTGAAACTAGATTCCCAGCTGTCTTATCACATGCTAACAAGTGAGGTGCAAGACAAACTGGGGAGCATTTATTTTCTTTATGCAGAAGTTTTGTAAGCTGTTGTTCTGTAACGTAACTTTCTACAGTAAATGTCTTATTTTTTTCTGAACGGTCACACTGACTCTATCTGCGGCTCACTCTCGGTGTGCTGGTGAAACACGGAACAGGTTACGTGGCTGAACAGGCCTCCTAACACCACCTTTGAACAGCAACACCACAACCTTCAAAGCATGAGAAAGACCTGTTATTTTGCACAAGATTTCTCCATCGCCTAGAACCAAAGCTTTACCGAAAGGAGTTTGGTGGAAACAGCTGCTGCTGCTCCCTACTTCCAGAGCCCCCTGCCTTGGCAGCGTGTGCTGGCAGGTCTCCACCAAACACCTGCTACAGTTTGTCCTGCCAGGCAGCAGCCATTTCATTAAAAAGGTGGGGATCTTTAAAGGAGAAAAGAGAAGGTCACAGCTCTCCACCTTTTACCACAAAATGTCTGCAAATAAATCTAACGCTTGCTCTGCACGTACAGAGAGAGCGAGGGGGGCTGCAAGAGGAAGGAGTACACGTTGAGCAAGAAACTCTGTGCCACGTTAGCAGAGTTGCCTGCCTTGCTCTCTGTCAGTGAAGACAGGTTCTGGTTTTAGCTGTCCTGCCTTTGCAACACCAGCTGATTGTCCTACACATGCAGTCCTCTCCTCGGAGGGTCCGGCCTCCTCTGCCTCACTGCAAAACATGGGAGCTCTAACCCAGGGGTCCCCAAATGCCCAGAATTCACATATTATTGAAAGCAGAGGTAGTTCATTGTAACATCTTCAAATACTTCACCACGCCCTTGGGCTGTGGTAGCCCTGACAGACATCCCCTGCCATGGCTTCTCATCCCAACGTACCCTTTGGCACCCACGCCCTACCCTCAGCCCACCTCTGTCCTGGCAGAAGGGACCTGCCCAGAGACCCAACACCCATCTCCTCCATCCAGGCAGGAAAACGGGGTTTAAGCACATGCTCCTCATAAACATTCCCGGTCCACTCACATATGCAGCTTAGTGAGAGGAAAGCCCCCTCCAAAAGCAGGCAGCTTTTGGACTCAGCCTGTAGCGTTAAAAATTGTGGCCAGAGTGGAACTACTGTGGGGCCTGCAGCGAAAAGCTGGCTCCGTCCAACGCAGCGTTCCCACAGGAGTCACGACAGCCACCTCGCATCAGTCAGGGGCTTGTGCCTCCCAGGGAAAGCCGGGGGGGGCACATGCACACCTCCAAACTTCTACCAGCGGAACAGATCCCGTGCCAACTTCACCCGAGAACTCTGCGCGAGCCCAGGTCCGGTCTAGGTCGTTGTACGGATGCTGCCGCGAGCGAGCGCCGTGGCACGCGGGCCATGGAGGCGATCGCCACCCAGGCGCGGAGCAGAGCTCTGTCCCACGCGCTGATCTGTGCTGCCACACACGTGCCATAGTGAAGACAAACAGGGAGACAACTACATTTACTGTTTAAAGTGAATTTAGTGCATGTGAAAGGTGCAGGAAATACAATTTAAACCATTCACAACGTAAACTTTCCCTACACGCTGCCCTACAGCCTAAACCAAGACAAGAGATCCGCTCTTAACATCTCATCTTTTTAATTACTGCCAATTTCAATAGTACAGACTTTCACCCTCTGCAGAAGGAACTAAATCAGCACTCATTTGGGCCAGATATCCGAGTATCAATTTATTTACTGTAAGTCAAAACTGAGTGAGAAGTGTTCACCTTGGGTTTGTGAAGAGTCCTCCAGCTCCTGAGCTATCCATCTGGCCCCCGCTACTTGTTTTGAACACAGCACATGCAGTTTTAATTTCAAAATAAATTTTTAGACCATTCTGCAAGTGGAAAAACTTCTAAAAAAAAAAAAAAATAATGTAGTGGCTCCCTCCGGTAATTACTTCATGCTCACAAAACTACTTGCTGAGCTTTCAGGGGAAACAATTCAGGGTTTGAAATCATTTGAGGAGCAAGAACAGTGGAAATAAGGGATCTAGTCCGGAACTAAAACTATCAACTATCAGATTTCTTTTATGAAGAGTTAGTTTTTTTTAAAAAAAAAATCCAAACCAAAACTTCATCGTCTGAAGACAAGGTAATTTTCAATATCTTGGAGAATTCAAGTTCTTCTCAACTATGTATCCTGTATTTTTCACCCCCTCACTGGCCGCACGCTCAGCTCACTGCCTCAGCACCCACCACTGCCAAAACAAGGAGGGGCAACGTGAGCGAATACGACAGCGACGCCGCGATGAGCCATCAAACTCATTCAGATTTCTGACCAAGAACCATTTCCATTTACTGCCACAGCACCCAGTAACACAAAGACCCTGGCACTACAGCCAGCAAGAAGGGGGTTAACGTCGTTAGATGGCATCAGTGACCGAGCAATGAGCTGCTTTTCAGAGAAACAGGTCAGGAAATGCTATAGAAACAACCGGCTCAGCTGCTGAACGCAGGAGGAATTTTCCATATTGTATCAGCAAACTCACCCTGTCCAAGAAGCATCGCTAAGCGGCTCCAGGCTGAGCACTGCAGCTATAGTAACGCTGCCCTAAAACCCGCAACGGACACGAGCCGAGTCCTCAAAAGGTCAGTCTCCCTAAAGGAAACCCCCAACTACTTCTGTGATTTGGGGCTTCAGTTTTGGTTTGCTTTTGAGAAAGGGGCACCTCTTCGTATGTATTTTTCCAGTAATTTTCCCACTTCTGACTGGTTGTACTTGTCTCTAAATCGATCTGATTATTAGGGCCTTCAGTGGTGATCCTGACCGCAGGACGGGTAAAATGGTCTCCTTTGGTTTTGGCAACAGCCTCTGAAGTGTGAGGACCCTGCGGTGCAAGGTAGTTAGCATTCTTCTATCACGTAACGGAAGTGAAAAGCAAACAAACGTGACACAAAAATGGAAAGCATCTGTCTCTGGTTTGTTCGGCTTTTGTTGCTAGAGAAAGCTACTAGTCTTCATCTTCAGCTTCCCAGAACTCACCGTCAATATGCATGGCTTGAAACAATCTGCAAGACAGCCAATAATTTACATCAGGATGCAAAAAAAAAAAAGAAGAAAATATGTACAAAAAAAGAAAATCAATCTAAATGGGACCAAAAATACAAAAGCAGGAAGTTTCATGGTTTTTGTCAGTATCATAAAACACTCGTGCTGCAACCATCAAAGTCAAAATATCAGCTAGTCCACAGGCGCTTCTGTGGCGCATCACACCAGAAGGTGTACAGCCCCTTACACACACGATGGCCCAAGAAATCCCTGAAAATATCAGTAATCCAAACCGTTAAAGGCTCCCCAGCACGCTGCCGCTCCTAGCCCGTCTTCAGGCAGCGCACAAGCAGCAGCCAAGCCCCCCTGCTCCAAACAGAATTGTCTCATCTGACAATACAGAGCTGGGCAAACAGCTACACCCTATAAACAGCAGGTGGGGGGGGTGTGTCGAAACAAAAGGGAAGTGGAATTTTTTTATAAAACAGATGGGTTTAGCTAAGATAGGTAGAGGTTAAGCTGAATGAAAAGAAAAAAGAACACCAGAAGAAAAACAGAAAGGAAAACAGGGTAAAAAAAATTTACTGTTGGGAGAAGCGGGAATGCTGAAAAAGAAGAACAAGAGAAAAATAAATGCTGTCAGCCACCTCTGTTACAGCGGGACAGGCGGTGGAGGGTTGAGTAAGTACTGGTGGTTTGACTTTGGTACCCAGGCACTGTGTATCACAGCGATGGGCACGTAAGCCAAGGAAATACACACAAGCTTGGGCTGCCGTCATTCCTCCTCCCTGACCTGCCCGCCCTTTCAATTGCCCAGACAGCCGTGGCATCCTTTCCCTCTTGATACACCCCTAAGAGCGATGATGGAAGCCAGGTCTGCAGCTTTTTAGAAGCAGCTTTTTTTTTTTTTTTTACCCAAAACCTTGTGTTGCGCTATCATATACCTGAGCATCTGCAAGGAAAGATTTTGCTACAGGCTGTCTCCCAGTCAGAGGCAGCGAGCAGAGCATCAGGAATAGGTCCAGAGGGCTTCTCCGCAATTTTAAAACAGAAGTTCTTAAAAAGCAAAACCACATCCCAAATCACTCCTGATATTTTTTATTATTGTCGGTGTCAGGTCCTTGTAAGCGTAAATATTTGAGACAAGAAACTGTGTCTTAAACTGTACAACTACAAATTTCAAAGTCAGCATAATCTGGGAGAGATTATAAGTAGAAAAACAAGCGGGACGGCACTAGAAGAAACAGATGCAAATGCATACCTATTAAAGCATGGGGAAGATGGATCGTTGAAGTGCCTGTACGGGTTCACCCTCGACAGAGAACCCATGCAAAGCCAGCAGAAATACTGCATGCAGCCAGTACACGTCATTTTGTTACAACCATCTAGTTTCTGAGGAGAAGAAAACAAGAAATAGCAGTAACAGAGTCTTCCCGTCTCAGTCTCCAGGCCTGCCTCTGTACAATAAGAGTCCTTGAAACTGCATCAACTAATACGACTATATTTTACCCCGACTCTGTCATAACACTGTGATTGTTTCACTGCTCAAAAGGACTGGGAGCTAGAACCACAGAATGGTAAATTAGCTATAATGCTAATAATACTGGAAATTAATATTTTTCTGAAGCTGGTTTTATTTCCTGGCTGTAGCCCAAAACAGCAGTAGCCTGAAGCACATGGAAAACAAAGGGATTCATACAGACCCAAAGTCACCCCAGACCTTTTTAGTACCGGGGTCCGAGCAATACCGGTCGCTGTATTTACCCAAGTCCCTGAGCTCCAGAAACACCCCCTCCTTTTCCATGTACCACAGACTGAAATGGAAAGTTCTCTTGCCATCTCCTAGAAATTCACCTTCCCTGGTGAACTTGGAGGCTACAAATAAACCTGTTCCAGCCTAAATACAGAACTGACTCGATTTAAGTTAGTGCCTGTTAAGAGTTACTATGATTCTTCAGCCTTTTCCCCCCACGCTTACCTCTATGTGAGTACCGCAGCAAGGACAAGCCTTGGAGTTCTTTTCTAGCCATTCTTTACTCTCCATCTCCTCAAGGGCTTTCTGAATCACTCGTTTGCCATAGCGTTGTTCCAAGAACTTCTTAGTTGCCTCGTCTGCTTCTAAATATTCATTTCGCAAATCCATTAATTTCTCTGGGGAAATGAAATAAAACAAAAACAAAACAGCTTTTATAATGTATTATCTAAAGAAGTCCAGCTAATACCAGCATAAAGTAATCTCAAAGGAAACTAACATCATTAGTTAAAAAGCAATTAAAACAAAGAATATGTAAGAAAAAGTTGAGCCTATTAAAACCCCTCTACCTCAAAATTCAATGTTTTACACTGTTTCATTATAAGAGACCAGTTGACGGAGTTAGAACAAGTCTGCAAGGTAAAATAAACCAAAAACCAAATATTTTTTCTGAACATAGAGTAAACATAACTTCGTCACAAGATTTTGAGGCCAAACGGACAGAGAAGCATCCATCCAATTCCAGTATCAGCCCTGACAACGGAAAGCGGTGGGATTCCCAGGGAAGGATAAAGAAAGGGACATATAGGATCACTCTTGCCCGGCTACGGCCTCTCAGCATTTGGCAATCGGCAGTTTAGGGACCTCCTGAGCCGTGGAGTGTCATCAAAGGAATAATTTTTAATTGCCAGCAACGGACCTACTCCAAACAAATCTAATCTGTCAGCAAGCTCACGCGGTGATGAGTTTCCTTGCTTAATTTCTGACTCTCAGCCTTCTTCCCACAAGACTTAATTGTTTCTTGATCCATTTCCGAAATACGATGAGACTCACCCGCCGTAACCTTACATGGAGAGACCCCATGGTAAGTCATTTTACAGAGAGTACAGAAGGCATAGTTGCAACACGAACATATGCCCATGGTGCAACCTGGTTCTTGCATGACCGGTGTCTGACAGCCGGGGCGAGGGCAATACACTACATCCGCCATCAGGTCCAAGCTAGACTGCAGGAGCAGGCGGTCATATCGTGCAAAGAGCTGCTCTCCGACCAACTCTTTAACCTAAATAAAGATCAAAGAAAGATTACAAGCATCTGAACTTCTGAGCCTCTAGGGTCAGCAAAAAAACAGTAAGTCAGTGAGAAGGTACCTACAGCTGGGATGAATCCACTTTATATTCTCCGACAGGTCATGAAAAGAAATGCTATTTTAATAATAATTAATCGAATGAAAAACATGCAGTGCTAAATGCAACAGGACATTAATTCAGGCCGCTGACTGACACCAGCGCTAACAGAGCCACGTTGTAACTCTGATGCCTCTGTGTGGCTCAGTATGAAAAAACAAACGTCCCCAGGTACAGTCACAATGCTCACCACGGAAAGCCACGCCTTGTCCTCTGTAACTATTGGTAAGTTAGCAGAACTCTACCACCCTGCTTGCACACTATTACCTGGCCAGGAGTAGCAACAGAAGAACACTTCGGTTCTGGGCAGTTGAGGCAGTGGACCTGCCCATCCCTGATCTGTATTTCAAAGTAGTCCTTCAGGCAAGCTTTGCAGTACACGTGGCTGCACTCGGTGAAGTACATACATTCACTGCCCAGCTTCTCACAGAAGCAGATATTGCACAAGTACATCTTACTGTTAAAGCACTTCCTCTTCTGAGCCTGATCAAAATCCAAGATTTCCCTGATCAGACTCGACAACGATTCCACATCCTGCACGGCTCTTGCGTCGATGATTTCCTCCTCAGCTGCTGAAGAGCCTGCTGCGCCACCACAATCATTCTCAGCGTCGAGAGGGGCCAAAGGCGTCCTGCTCTGCCCGCTCCCTCCATGGCACATTTTAAGCTCATATGGGGAGGAAATATTCAGGTAATTCAGTGTTTCTTCCTTCAGAAACTGCATCCAGGCAAACAAGACCACACAGCCTCGATTCTCTTCCCATACGTTGTCCAAGTGTTTGCAAAGAGCACTGAGCTGGGAAAGAAAAAGCAATTCCAGATTTCAGTAAGTTTTGACAAGTCATTTTCCTCTCCCATCACTCCCCTTAGCTCACATTTACCTTCCAGATTCTGGAGTTTGTACATAAACACAAAATATACACAAAAATAATGCTCCTAGGCGCAAGCTTTCATTGCTTAGGATGGTGGCCAAACAAAAACAAGTAGGAAACAAAAGAGCCAACCGAAAGAGCAATGTAATCGTTTGTGTCTGAATTTTACTTTCATCTGCTACATCAGCATCTCCCAGGGCACCGCTACTTACAAACTCGCTCTTGATCACAAAAGCACTGTTAAAATGTTAAAGCTCTTTCACAAACCTGGGCTTGGGAGAGCCATTTTCCACTGAGGGTAAACGCGGGCGGGGAGGTTGACGGGTAGTCCGGTGGGAGTTCGAAATTCAGCACGAGGGGAGGCAGAAAGCAGACGGTGTATTCAAAGCTGGTGTTCTGGAGGCTTTCTGCGGAATTGCCTGGATCAAAGAGAACTGAGACAGTTGGAGAAGGAACCAGAAAATGAAAACTAATGAGCTGTAACTGTTTATGACAGATAGCTCTTTTCGTTTGATAAAATTATGGGTTTTCAATGATTTATTCAATGATTTATAACAAAACTTCTCAGTGCAGTAAAACTTCACAGGGTTGTACATATACGGTTAAGTCAGTGAACACCAGCACTGTTGAACATCAGATCCTGAACACGAAACCTGGGAAGAAACATCCTCAGGGAGTAAAAAATAACAAACAAACGTAATTATTCCAAAGAAATACTATTACTCATCTCCAGTTCACTAAAGTTCACTACGGAGGTTATATGTATGAGGATGAAACCACGTGCTCGGGTGTAAGCCCCAACAAGACAGCGCAGGGCCAGTCGTGCTGTCCCCGGTCACAGCTCCTGCAGGTCACTACGGCAGCAGCCATCGAAGCCCATACCGGAAAATTAGCTCAGTGAAAACGAATTTTGGGATAACACAAAACATCTCAACTCACCACTCACAAAAATTTTGAAGTTTTGGGGCAACTCCAGACAAATTCTCGTTTCTCCTCCTTGGGCAGACTTGGCTCTCTTAAACTCCTCTTCATCGTAAATGCTAGCCAAAGCCAGCAGCTCATCCTCCTGAGCTTCTTTATCTTCTGAAGACATTGAAATTTTCTGTGGAGTTAACACCACTCTACAAGATCAACTGAGTTAACGCATCCCTATTTCAATTATTAATTTGGGATATCTATTCTATGCTACTATAATAAGATTTAGAAACATGAGCAATTGATACAAAACAATGTAAAACATAATTAAGCTTTTTTTACAGGTTGAAAAAACATTGGTAGCTTTATAAAATAAAGAAACACCTTAACGGAGCGTCAAAAAGCAAAGCATTAGTGGCTATAGGCAGCTGAAAGGGGGGAAAACAGTGAAATACACTGATGGCAAGCAACAGAGGGACATTTTGTTCGTGTGTGAAAGGGAAAATAGAGTGAAAAACAAGAAAAAAAATTAGTAACAGGATTTCTTACCCACTGTTCTAAAACAAACATGCAAAAAGACCCATTTACGATTAGAGTTATTGAAGACATCAATAAGAAGCTTCAAACCCTACGTAGGTGTCTTTCAGACGTGCTCCTGCACCATTTCAGTTCTGGATTTGGGGAAATAAAGCCACGTGTAAGGGATTACCTTTTTATTCACCAGGGCGCAGCGGCGAGGTTGCAGGTGCTGGCTGGTGACCGAGGAGAGCTGCGTTAGCTGGGCCCCCGCTCACTGCTCGGGGAGAGCTGCAGGTCATAAACTTTTCCTCATATAAGGCATGAAAAACATCGACTTTGTCCTCAAAGCACGCATGGTTGTGGCACCGCTACTTCCGAGCTGCCTGCAGGGAAACAAACAAACAAACGCTCAGGGGGATTAAAGTCCCCTCAGCATTTCTGTTACGAATGCTAACAAACGCTCCCTTTGGGCAGACACGCTCAGTAAATTCCGAATCATCTTTTTACAGCTCCAACAGCACTAACCAGCCGCGTAAGCTGCCATGCCCGCTGTCACCCGCACTAACTAGCTCGGGAGCCCGGCAAGGGCCCCTCCGCAGCCAGCGGATATCCCACCCAGCTGCTGCCCCCCACCTTCAGGGGGTTTATTTACCCCTAATCAGCAAACAACAGCCAGCCCTTCCAAACAAGCCGCACGGGGGAGGAAAATCGCGACCAAAAAGCGGAAAGAATTAAAGAAAACAAAAGCCAAATTTTCAGGCCAAGCTCCCCCCTCCGCAACCAGCTGCGCGATTGTTATTTCAGTTTCAACCATTGCCGTGTTTTCGCGCGGTCGCACCCGCCTCAGGCACCACCTACGGCCGGGGAGCGGGAGGACCCCCGCACCCCGCCCGGGGCTCCCGGGCCGAGGGATGGAGGGAGGGCCCGGGCCGCCCCGCGCCGCCACCCGCGTCCCTGCGGCACCGCACGGCCTGCGCCGTCCCCGTTACCTCAGCCGTGCGGGCCCGGGGACGGCGCGGCGGGACCCGGCCCAGCCCCTCACGGCGCGGCGGGACCCGGCCCAGCCCCTCACGGCGCGGCAGGGCCCGGCGGCGCCGCGGCCGAGCAGAGGCGGGGAGGGGAGAGGCGGGAGCGGCCGCCGGGCGAGGCGGAGGGAGGCGCCGTCCCGCCCCGTCCCGTCCCCGCCGCCGCCCCGCAGCGCCGCCCGCGGCCCGGAGGGACGGCAGCGCCGGGCCCGGGGAGCGGAGCGGGGCGACCGCGGCCCTCACAGCGCCCGCAGAGCCCGGCTTCAGCCGGGTCAGGAGGGAAAGCAGCGGGGCAGAGCCCTCCGCACACCCCGGCACCGGGGGGCGCAACCCCCGCGCCCACCCCGGCACCGCGTTCTCATCGCAATCAACAGCTGGAGAGAAGGCGACCCAGGAGAATCCAGTGCATTTATTTCTTGGGCGTTTTCAGCTTTGGATTTCTAACACATACAAATTAACGTTTGCAAGTTTAATAACAATCAGGACTAGAAGCAAATCATTGTATAAAGCTCATAGAAAAAAACCCGCCAGATCAGTCAGGTCTTTTCCTGGGTGGGGGGAACCGAACCAAACCACCCCACCCATTGCACCTGAAGGCCTAATGGAAGCAAGCACACCTCCTTCAGAAAAGGTTATGAACAAGTCAGAATCGACTACCAGCATAGGCAGCTGCAATACAGGTATTTATTCTTTCTACAAGCAGCTAATTTTAACCAGAGACAAAAAGTTTACATGGTCTTGTTAGCAGGGGACTTTGCCAAGAATATGCTTCCACAGCCAGACGGGCAAGCTGCTACTCCATGAGATAAACGAACCCAAGCCAGGCACAACACGAGGCCACCAGCCAAGGAACAAACACACCCACCCCACCACCCACTGCTCTGCAAGGCTCGCGGTGCTGCGAGCCCTTCGAGTGCAAATCCAAGTAAATCTAGAGAAGTATGTCAGCGCTAACCTGTGCTGGGTGTCTTGAACAAGGACTAGATCAAGAAGAGCAAGGGAAAGGCCAAAGATTAGGCTCCAGCAGGAGCATTGCCTTCCTGCAGCCCCAGCACTAACTGGCACCTGTACAAAGGCTGTTGCTGTAGCTTACGAGGGAAAGGGAACAAGCAGCAGCGTACCAGACTGCAGAGGTTGCTGTCCCACTACTATAAAATAAGATTGACTGACCCTGGCCCTTAAAAAAATAGAGAATCAGCTTATGGCTGTTCCTGAAGGTCTAGTAAGACTACCAAAACTTCTAAATACAATCGTAACAGCAAGGAATACTGCTTATTTGAGTAGCTCGCTACCTAGGTGTTCTGACTGGATGCCTCGACCAAAACCTCTCAAAAAATGCCTAAGAGCGCTGTGGTATTGACTTGCTTCAATCTGTATTCAGAACATACAAAGTCAACAACTTAAAGCTTTATTGGAGTTTGCCATAATATAAACAAGTGCTGAAATTCAGTCAATGTCCATTTCAGGAAGCTTCTTCTCAGTGGCTGTGGGGGCAGCAGCCGCGCTCTGCTCAGGGGGTGGGGGCCCACCGTTGGCTTCTCCCTGGCCTTCCACTGGTCCGTTGGGTTCAGCTGGCTTCTGCTCCTCCTCCTTGGGGAGCTCGACTTTGGGTTTTGGTTTTGTGACTATGGGATTACAAATGCTCGTCAATTCCTAGAAAACACAGAAATAAAACACTTAGGAAATGCTTTACACCTACCAACAGATGTACTTAATCTGAGCAACAGGTTGAAGTTTTGATGAGAGCAGCTGGATGGTCAAGCCAACAGCTGATGTGCCCCACACATTTAGCAGACTGATACCCAACCACGGTCCTTCCATTACACATTTCTCACCTCAGTTTTCCTCTGAAGACAAACAACTAGACCAAGAAAGAGATATTCACAGAAATTCAGTGAATTACATAGAAAAACTTACTTTAGTTTTAGCTTGTATGTCTTTAGCTTTTATAACTGGGTCCAAAGTAAGACTCCTCTTGTTTTGCAGATTAAGTTTATTGTTCATCCACTCCATGGCTTCATTCGCACTCTTCTCCACTTTCGCTACATCGGCTTCGTCTAGATGGTCATACTGCTCATCCTGAAACAGCCAAATGTGTAGTAGCTGTGCAAGTGTTTTGAACATCTAAACTGCATGCTTACTTCTTCAAACTTCTAGCTTCAAGTTACTAGAGACCCGTTAGCCAGAAGGCTGTTCCAGTCAGCAGCGCAACTGAGCTGATCACCCGCAGCTCTGTTTAGGGAGAACTGAAGTTCTACCGCTGCTGCCATTTTCACTCCCTGAGGAAATCAACACCCAGTTAAAAAAAACCCAGACTGTCAGATTCTCAAGCCAACAGCCGCTGCTGAAAATATGGTAAATACCAAGAACTCAGAAGCCAGCCAGGAGGTTGGACCAGCTTTTTCTTTAAAGAAGCTTACTTCAGATTCAGGAAGGTTCATACGGCTTCCTTGCATCTGCCAGAAATTAAGTATGGAAATACCTTTGCTTTGAATGCATGAACAGTTTTCATGTACTGTTGAATTTGCTTCCCTAACTCCTCAAACGCTTTTGGTCTTTCCTCTGATTCTTGAAATCTTGCCTGAATGGGTTGACCCAGAGCCTAAAACAAAGTACATCAGATATCAAGAACCACACAGCATCACAGTGAGATCCTGCAAGACTTGACAGGGTACATCAACGTTTCTGAACTCCTGGGGAACTTTTATGCTTCCCTCCGCTTCCGGGAGGGACAGAGAGTCCCTCGGCCCTGCGCTGTTGCAGGTCTGTTGGAGATCTGCTCCTCAGACACTTAACAAGCAAAGCAGGTAGTGTGGTACCAGTGCCGATCTGAGTCGGGAGACCAGCACAGCTCCCTGCTTGAGCAACGCTCTCTAGGTGCAGTAAATTCCGATGGGAATGCAAGAACCACTTACCTTCAATTCCGTCAGTTTATCAATGTAAATTTGTTTGGGCTGGTCTTCACCATCTTCATATAGCCAGTTTTCTGTATCTTCCAGCTTCAGCGTGAAACTATTTCGATCCTGAAGCAATCCATACAGAAGAGGTGAGATAATTCTGTTAGGTGGCAGGTGGTATTAAGTGATACTTGGAACCTTTCTGGAAGGGTTATATTTTCAGAACAGAAAGAACTGTGAAACTCTTTATCCTATTTTATCAAAAAATAGGAAATAAAATATCCTTCAGGATGGCCTTATGGTGGAGACCAGGCCTAAGGAAGAACCATCTATGACACCCATGGTTTAAATCAATAGTTTAGATCAATACTGTCACATAAAAACCTATTTTTTCATTTTTCCCCCTCCCTCCCCCTCACATTATCTTCATTACATGAAGAAGTCTGAGAGCAGAGTGAAACTTCTCTTTAGCAAAGGTGCCACGAATCTCACTGGACTTGTCCCAGTTTTAGCTCTGATGCAGGCACCCAGGCTCTGTGGAGCTGGCAAGGCTCCCGTTACAGTCAGGGGAGATCTAGTCAGGAGTTCGGCGTGATTCCCCTGGCTAGTGTGGTCATCTAACACTAATTACACACCAAGCTCCTTTTGAACACCAGGGAAAGCTGATTAACAATACCAAGAGATTTTTAGGCAACCTGTTCAGGTACAGGTGCCCATATTCAGTCAGACTAATCACACCTGTTATGTTCCTAGGTAGGGTGGTGGCTTGATTTATTTTTTTTGTTTTTAACTTAAACTATTCCTAAATATTGACAAAGAGCCAAAATAGATAGGTTGCCCTAAGATGATTGTGCAAGTGCTCCTACTCTGTTTCAGTCTGAAAACACATGCTCTGATAATATCTTAATCGCTGCAACTGTTTTGGAAAAGGACACACAAGACATCCTGGGTACCATCTGCTTGTACTTGGGCCACATTTAGGTTGTCTTCATAGCCTGAAAGGTTAAAAGTTATTTCTCCAAACTTGAAGACTGAAGTGTACTCTAAGTAAACATAGTATGTGATACAGGTCAAAAGTTAGCAAAATACAACTGATCACTGCAACAAAATAGGTTAGAAGGCACTCCAGCGAGCCATACTTACATCTTCACTAACGAATTTCTCATAAATACTGCAGAGTTTGTCTCTCATATCATACACATATTCTTCCACTGCATTCTTGGCATCATTCCTCTCTTTCTCTAGCTTGTCCTGCATTATCATTTTACCCTGTGAACAAGGTGTCAGATTAGTTGACTAAAAAGCCAGGATCCCTGGTTAGCAAAGGTTTGACTAAAGATTTTGGGTTGTTTTTTGTTTTTTTTTGTTTTTTTTTTTTTACAGAACTGTTCTGAACACAGGACATGAATAAAAACTAGCTTCAGTTTTGGTAGGATGGCCAAAACAGCACAGAACAATCTTGCTCCAGCTGAGGAAGCTTCACCCTGATGGTAGCAGGCACTGAGTACCTTGTAACCGCAGCTAATTTTGAACTACATCTCCTTGTGAGCCAGTTTTCCTGCAGAACCTCTTTTCAGTAAGAGTTACAGCATTCCATTAACAAGAATATATTTTGGCTCCATGAGGCACTGTTGTTCACCTCAAAAGATGCCCCCCCGCCCCACTTCTTTCCTGGATCACCCTTGAACATTAACCATTTTAACAAACAGCAAAATTACTAGAGATCAACTAGTGAGGTTTTTAGCTTGGGCAAGTAAGAGTTTACCTCATTCTCAATGAATAAGTTCAGCATATCTTTCCCTATCTGCCACACCAACTGGTTCTCAATGGGCAGGTCCACTGTAGTAGTCTTTACTTTAGCCTTCTTGGCTTGAGGCGGTTGATCCACTTTCTTGTCTTTTGAGTCAGCCTGAGAAGTCTGCAGTAAAGAAATATGTATTCAAAGTAAAGACTGCATCACCAGTCAGCTCAGGCTGAGTACTCAAGACTTACTGTAGAACAAGTATTACTGAATTTGTACCCCTCGACATCGGAGCCCCATGCTGCTCTCTGACACTTCAGCTGCTGACTAAGTCAGAGATAATTGATGCAACTACTGACTTTTTCTGGGCACACTGACTATATTCACAGGGGCGATGGTGCTTGTAGAAGAACGCTTTTCTAGCACTTGAGTTACTGAAAACTCAATGATTTTTTCTTCCATGGACAGGAGAGTTCACCCATTTTGTCAGTACTAGGTCTCTTGACAGGCCTGCAATTACCCATGCCATTCGCGTACTTCTAAAGCTCTAATCGCAACACAGACTACCAATATATTACAATAACAGTTTAGCTTCCAGAGCTGTGACAAAGGCAGCGGATAGGCTCACACACTACATATTCTTATGAATCTCCCACAAGTATCCTCTAAGAAACCAGAAGTCTCTCAGGTGTTCGTGTTACCTCCATTTCTTCAGACTCTGCCTTATTTTCAGGTTGAGCCTGCTGTTGCTCTTCAGTCTTCTGTTGCTCCTCCTGGTCTACTTGCATCTTCTGAAAGTCATAAAGAGATCCAATTTGACATACGTTAAACGACACATATGTAGATCATTGCTTCTGTTCTTAGGCTGATCACTGAAATCTAATGCTCTTTAGATAAAAGCAGAATGAAAACTGGAGTCTCAAGGCATAAGTTATAAGCTTCTAGTCCTTCAGCAAGTAATAGCTCACTCCTAGCATGACTAAGAATTTCATCTCTACCTCACAGTCCTGGTTTCAAGAGATCTGTCACCGGCATGACATACTTCAGTCGGTACTTAACCACATCTTCATGTTGTAGTTGCTAGACACATCTACTAAATCCTTACACAAGTCTTAGAGCCTTCCCAGAACTTAGCCAGTTGCGCTACATCAGTTTTTCAAGTAGCTAAGAGCAATGATGTCTGTTACCTCCTCCTCTTTCGCGTGCTGATCCGTTTCCATAGGCTCCTCGTTCTCATCAGATTTATGAACCTCCACTAAAGACGCACTTGAAACACTGAAGATACCATGGATATTTACTCTAACTTTGACTTTCACTTTTGAACTGGATCCATCTGTTTGAGGAGTGACCTTCTGAACCAAGAAGTGAGCTAAACAATCCCAGAGAGGAAAAAAAAAAAACCATACCATTTGATTAACTTAATCACGGAATCTAAAGTAAAACGTGACTCCTGCTGACAACAGGTCACTGATGCGCTCGGCGGATATCAAATCCTACTCAAGCCAAACAATTCATTTTTTTACTCAGCAACACTACGATACACAGCTATTGGAAATTCTCTATGGTATACTGTAAAAACTGGTGTTACTGGTATCATAATAAAAGACAGCACAATTCTAATTATGCCCCTTTCAGGTTTGCTCCAACGTTAGGATGCTCTTTATTTAGCCTATTTGTCCATAAACTTCATGTTACTCCACTCATTTTACTGTGGATCCATGACTTTGGAAGCATTTATAGTAGGTTGCACTTTCCAGACTATACAATTAGACAGAAAGAAGTCCTGAAACATGTATGAGACTCTTAGCAAAGCTTAAAGCTACAGAAGAGTCTTAACCTATAGCAGGATCCGGGTAAGGCAGCTCCTTGGGAGAACTGTAGTACGCCTCAAGAGTAAAAGGTTCCTTTCTGTAGAACGTGAGGACCTTAGAAAACGGAGCAGCGTGGTTCTTGGGAAAGACCTCACAGTCACTGTAAGAGAAATCCAGAGCATTTGTTCAGTATGTGGTGTAACGCATCTGATAAAGTTAAAAAGGCTTTTCTATGTACTCTTACACCTTAAGGAAAAGCTTCTTTAAGAGGTGACAAGAGAGTCTCCTAATCTTTTAGGTTAACATAAGGTCAATTAGCCATGTAAGAGGCATTCAATTGCCATCCATCCTTGGTTTTGTTTTCTCTATCACTAACTCCAGAAAAAGAATCAAAGCTTGAATTTTTAGGTAGGCATTGTTCTAGAAGTGTTATTTACTCTAGTTGTTATCAGTTAGTTTTACATTGCATGTAATCAGGCAAGAAGATTGAACATCTCAGGTTTTTTACCTTAACCCTTCCTCTGCTGGTGAATTCCATCGTAAAGAAATAGGATACGGTATCAAATCTGTGATAGAAAATTCTCTCACTTTGAAAGCCGGGGATAAAATAGCACACTGAAAGAGCACAAGTGTCATATTACAAACAGTCAAACTTCAGGTGAATAGTAATTCAATTCAGCAAATAGCTATTTACACTGCTTAATATGTAGCTTTACTCTAGGTTTAGGGAGACTAACACTGATGGACTGGGGACCTGCATAATAAGCACTGGAAGGTCGTATGAACCCTTCCTTTTCAGGGAGCTGTCACAGCCTATTCAGCCTGAAAATGAAATACATAGCTGTCATTTAGAGCCATCACGTTTGGTTCACGATGGTTAGGCTACTGAATTGTTTTGAGTGGCAACATAAGAAATCAGAAAACCTCTATTAAGTTCAAGTGACACAGAATTGAGACTTTTTTTTGCGTGCCGTAACACAAAATTCTCTTTTTAAGCACATTCCAATAGCTGGCTTGTACCCCTGACGGAACAGAGCTCTGAGCGCATATTAAACATTTGAAGGGAGAAATGAGGTGATCAGAACAAAGAAACAGTAGCCCTAGTAACTACAGATTATTCACTACTGCTTAAACCATTCAACAGTGACCGATTCTAGCTCAGGATTCTAGCTTTTATTTCCATCCATGTTATTAAGCAACTGCCACATGACAAGTTTCAGTAATCCTGTAAAAACCTTCTTTCCCCTCTTTAACCCAGGCCCCGAGAGGAGCCCAGAGGGGAAAACAGCATGACTTGAGTTCTGTCAGACCACCCATTTCCAGCAGAAGCAGAGTATGTTTCACTTCAAGTTACGCAGATTCCCTGATTTGGCTTAGACAACCAGCGCAAAGCCATCAGTTAAAGCCACTATTCTTGTTCTTCCAACCACTTCCCTGAAGCCTATTTGAATCCATTCTGTGATAAGTATGAAACAGCCTTCATGTTACTGGCAGACTCTGGCTCAAATATTTATGGATTTCAATAAGGAAAATTCACAGCTACCACACACAGCACTTTACCTGCAGCGCACAACCTCGTGCAACAGCCTCATCTGCGTTCAAAGTTGTACTGACTTCTTTGCCAAAAAATTTACTGATCTTTTCTTTTACAGCAGGGATTCTTGTGGTACCACCAACTATCTCCACTGCATAGATGTCCTCCTTCTTTAACTCTAGAAAGGAGTCAGACATTAGTTTTCATAGATTAAGTATTTCTGGCTTAAGTGGATATGCTGACATTATAAACTAAAAGTTTTACTAGGCCAACCATTATTTTAGGCTTTTTCTTTAAGTTTCTAAGCAATAAGAATCTCAGATCACAGCTTGTGTGATAAGTTTTAGAGCTTGTAACTGCTAAGCAAGAAATCGTTATCTGTGCTAAATCCACCTGTCCAAGTTCTACCAACAACTAGAGGAAGCTTGCGTTGCTCATCTCTTTTCTGTACGCAGGATACAGAACAGGCACGCACTTACTGGCTTGTTCGAGCACACTGCGAAGGGGTGGTTCCACTCGTGCAAGGAGTCCATCACACATCTCTAAAAATTTGCTTCTGTTGGAAGAAGCCATAAATAAAGCTATAGGATTCCATAAGCAAGTTCACAACGCAAACACAACAGAATGCCAAAACTAAAAGAATGCCACTTTAACGATGTACTGCGCAGTTTTCTCTCCCTCCCCAGTCCCAGTTTTAAGCTTATTTGGTATATTCTCCCAGACAAACTTGGTTCTAATAATCTAGGCACACTTGCAACGCCCACAGCCCTTCCCAACCAGTCTCTAAACATCACTGTTTTGCACAGCACCCCTGCACATGTTGTTCTTACATTTCCCACTTCCCTCTAGTCCTAAGAGCTGGTACTTCATATTAAGTTTTCTTGACTGAAGCAGCTTGAACGAAGGGCGCTCTAAAGCTCACCTTTGTAAAAGCATCAACATTACCTGTTCATTGTTCCAGAGACATCTATGTCATTCATGAAGCATTCTATGTTCATCGGGAGATCAGAGGCATTAGCGCTCATCAATTTTTTCAGTTTTTCACATTCTTGGTATAGCCTCAACAACGCACGAATCTTTGACTTTATGTCTAGTTTATATTTCTTTCCGAATTCTTCACAAAAGTATTCAACTAACATCTCATCAAATTTCCTGCCTCCAAGTGTTGTATCAAATGCTGTAGCAAGAACCTTAAAAAAATTGAACTCTTCAGTAACAGTGCAGTTTGTTATTGGTTTACGCTGAAGTAATTAGCAGTTAATATCAAAGCATTTCTTTGTTTCAAATGTAGTCCAGCTTTAAATCAAAGCAAGCATCACAACATTACTACCGAGGAAGAATGATACTGGTGCAGCCACAACAGAAAAATATCAAGTACAGTTCATTTTTATTCTGCCCTTGCCATCACCAGTGATGAGTTTCTTCTGACAAGCCCTTACCTAGAAGTCTAACCCACCCCAAACAATAAAGCTACGTCCCAGACTCATCTCGCAGATTCCATGGACACTGCTGGCAGCAATTAAGCTGTTCTCTTGCATGTCAGGGCAGCCTAAGTAGCAGTTGCATCACTAACATCTGATAGTTTTTGTGGATTGCAACTGCAGTAATAGTCATACACATACTAAGAGGTTTGTTTTTTTTAAAGCCTACCAAGTCTAAACCATTATTTATCTTAGGCTTTTTGTAGCTGATATTAGATATGCTATGTTCAAAATGCTGTTGGAGTAAGAACCATCATTACCACGGACATATTCTGGCAGCTACACAACTATCAGACCGCCTTGTGAATGGTAACTCTCACCAGAATTGCCGTGCTTACATACAGCAGTGACAAGCTCCAGGAGAAAAAAAACCAAACATCTGCTGTCTTAAATGCTAAAAAGCAGCCTTGGGCACTCAGCCTTCCTGGATGAGGTGACAGCTTTTAAAAGAAATTTAGGAAGATAGGGCAAGGCTTAGCAACGCAATTTGTTTAGTAACTTGTACTGTAAGCCACTGTCAGTTTGACTCATATCCCAGTTTAATATTTGATTCCTCCTAAGGCTAGAACATGCTTATACCAAGCTAAAAATAAAACATGAAGAGAATAAGTGCTATTAACTCTTGCAAATAGGTGCTCATTTTTGATGAGGGAATTATCTGCAAAGAACATCTGTAGCCCATCCACCTCAGCTGATTCTACTCTTTGAACATATTGTGTCCTTAATATTTTTTTTTTTAGGAATAGAAATCAGAAAAGTATGGCATTATTCTCAATACTCTTTCAGACTAGGTTTGGTCTGTACACTGTTTTAACTGCCTTGCTGTCCAGCTCTCCATTCTATACTCAAAAGCATCCCCTCAATACTTCTACAGTTTCAAAGTTTAAAAGACAAATCTGAGACACAACCACAAAGTAGGTTATGTTTCCTCTTGTGAAGAAACAAAACTACAGCAAAACTGATGGTTTCAGAACTCTTGCTTTCTCTTCATTTCACTACCCCATGCTTTAAAATTCGTGTTTGTTTCTCTAGCCAATTAAGAGAGTTATTTGAACTGCAAAAACCCAGATTGCAGTTGTATAAGAGCTGACTATGAAATGTTAGTATTTGCTGGAAAACAGTAATTCTTTGGCAACTTACACTTAGATGTACATTGTAACTTGCTTAGCTTCCATTTTCAGCTTAAAGTAATTAAGAATGTTTTTATTTTTACATGAGCACCACACTGAGCATAAAAAAAAATGTTTCTCACACCATTCTAGGTGTTCCTGCTTTAATCCTAGCTCTCACGACTGAACTGTTTGAAAGCAACATCCAGTCAGATATAATTTCTGAATAAATAATTTAATCCAGTTTTTTATTCTTTGCCAAAGTCTGCTGATTAAGCATGTTTGCCTCCTCCACGTATCGCTCAAAAGGTCTCTAGTTCCCTGCCCTACTTTGAACTCCAAAGTGCAATTTTAAGAACATGAATTGAGCTGTCTGGACGTGCTTATGTAAAGGCAGGCAAGCTTGCCTGTCACAGGCCGTGTGTATACTGGTAAGTATTTCTACTGGTGATTAAAATGGATGTGTAACAGATTGTTTACTTTCAGTTTTCCTTTGTTGAATGCACAAACAGAAACTTGATATGCAGAATGCCCCATATCCACAAAAACAACATTCCGTGGCTTCTCTTCCAAGGCAGGCAGGTCTTGCTTATAGATTCCGTATGCAAGGGCAACTACACAGAAAGAAGAGCCAAGGGGTATAGTTAGGACATTCGGCTTTGTAATTCCTTAGGAGATAAATGGTACATCAGTAAACAGCATTAGCATTTTATCTTACTTTTTAAGCTACAGAAACTGATCTCTCATTAAAGTTCCTAATACTAGAGTAGCTTGGAAGAACATTAAACACCATTAGCCCCTCCTAGTAGCTGCATTAAAACACATATTCAATATCTTTATGCCTCTGTAAAGCAATAAAAAAAAAGACCAGAGCTTAAGAAACTGTATGATCAACTAATCTATTTTAAGTTTATGAAACCAGCAGTAATCCCAGAGGGCATGGATCAGCAGCAGATTAGAAGTGTTTTTGTCTAATAAAACTACAATATTACGTAAGGGAGAGAAAGGAAGTATTACCTGCAGTTGTTTCATTTATTAGCCTCAGACAGTTGAGACCAGCAATCTGTGTCGCATCCATCACAGACCTCCTTTCTGCATCTGTGTAGAAAGAAGGAACCTGCAAGATCAGACAGCTAATATTAACATTGAGAAGAGCCATCCTCAGCTAACAGTTACAAGCGTGTGCAGGGATTTGGTGCAGAGAGCGGCTAAGGTATCCTTTAAGTTTAATGCTCATTTCAGTTGCAACAGAGGCAAAGCAAAAAAATCATTACGTGAAGATAAAGTTACTTTTTGTGAATGTTTTTCCATCCCCTCTCACAAGCCACTCATTTTAGGAGCAAAGAACCAGAAACAGGTATCAAATATTATTTATGCTGCTACTTAGCAGCAATTTAAGACATTCCACTGCTAATGAAGCCAGTCTAGCTTTGGAGAAGAGGCATGAGTAAGATTCAGTTTTAAATAGAAAGGGCAAAGACCTGAATATTCAGGTTTAATAGACAATTTAATGTGATCACCACCAATCTCTTCAGTTTATGATAGAAACCAAATATTTACTATCACATACTTACGGAAACAACACAGTCAACTACAGGCTTCTTAAGCGCATTCTCAGCAGTCTCTTTTAATTTGGTAAGAAGCATTCCTGTCACCTGTTCAATAGTAAAGTTTCTTTCTTCTTCCATATACATGGCCTTCAAATAAAAATCGTGTACACACATATTACACTACAGTAAAAACTGCACAGCAAACATAAGGAACAAATGCAAGAAAGTCTTTACTAAAAGCAAGCTTAAAAAGTAATGCAGCTCTGCGCAACCTCTTCTCCGACAGCCTAGCACATGTGTTAGACCATCTTGCACTTGCTGCACATAAGCACTGGAATATGCATTTAAGAATTCGCATATGCAGAGCTGCTCTGGACACGTTTTCCTACCATTTCACCTGCGGTACTAAGCTAACATCTCACAGCCTTTCATCTGGACAGCAGCTAAATAAGGACACTGGTCAAGCAGCTCATCTTCCAAATCCAGCATGGAGTGAAGGAAAAAAGCACAGCTAACAGGTCACGTGGGACTGGCTTTGCAAGGCAGAGAAACTGTGTAACTTTAAAAGCAGTCTCGCCTAACACCTGGAGAGACCACCTGCATTATTAGTCTTTTATTCCCTATTTAAGACTTTCCATCCACAAGACGACAGAAACTAGAGCAAGCCGATTCCAAAGAAAGATAAAAGGAAACTTTATCAGTTTCCTCCTCTGGCTCTTTTTATCAACTATGCCAGACTTACCTTGATGCCAGTTGAGCCTGTTGGCAGCTGGACAAGTTCATACGCAAGGCTTGCTTTTTCAGCTTGAACAAAGGGATCTGAGAATGCACGACCATGAAATCTTTTAAAACTTTGTACTGTATTCTTTGCATTTGAAATAACCTAGAGGAAAAGAAATCTTTAATACAACATGTCAGGGGAACATCTGACTTTCAAACAGAAGACAGTTTTGTTCTCATGCTTCCCTCGCCACAACATTTTTGTCATCTGTACCTTAAGAGTATCAGGGCAGTTGCTAGAAGGCAACTTCCCTCTGATTGCACAGGTAGCCTACAGGAATCTGAGATTTAAAAAAAGGTACGCAAGAAAGCTGAGCCGAGATTCTATCAAAAGTTGATTAAAATAGCACTCAATTTTCCATGTGTACGTGTAGGACAATTTAAGTGTTAGCGAAGTGTCTTCCCCATTTACCTGCTTCCTACCACCCTACCTTTCTACTGCGTTGCAGCCAGTAATTTAGCAAACATAGCGAGCATATTGATGTAAGCTCCGGTTCAGGTTCATCACATGCATGTGACAGTCAACACAGATATTCTCACAAAACAGCTCAAGGACCTTCAAAGATGAAGCTTTAAAAAGGCCTCGGGAGGGCCCCGAGATGATACTGTCAACTTGACTTAACCAACAAAAGGTAGATTGTCTTTTATTAATAGCAGAGATCAGTGCAAATGGAGAAGTGAAAAATCATTATAGCTTGTTTTCATCAAGTGCCAGTACACTTAATTCTTTCGTTTCTATTAGAGCAAGACACATACCGAGAAAAGCACAGTAACTGACAAAGCAGACAAGCACTGTACCATGTAACATTTACCTGGGATTCAGTTCCAGTCAAGTGTCTACTTCCTAAGTAACCTGGGTTTGTTTTTCTGCAAGTTTAGTTTCTGCAGGACATACCTCATCTCTACTGGATCTCTGTATCAGTGAATTTCTTTAAGCTAAGCAGACACTCAATTCGAGAAAAAACATCTGTATTTAGTTCTAGTACAGTTCTTCTCTTCTTGAATAATATGGTTGTGTCCAGTCATTTTTGTATTCTAGATAATGAATCTTCACACATCTCTAGGTATTTTAGGCTAAGAAAAACCAAGTGTTTGAATAGTCACTTCCTGTAGAGGACTTCAAAACAAAGAAGGCATGTTTTATAGGGGTTTCACAGCAATACAAGATACCATACAGCAGGACTCAAATGTCACGGCCAGGACAAGTCAGTTTAACTTCTTCTCAGGCCTTAAATCATATTTACCTACCTACACCAACAGAAACTCAAAAGTATGAGCAAGAACACCCAAGATAGGTATTTAGATTGCAATTGAAGCAGAGTCATAAAAGCAATATATATTTACACTCAAGTATGTCCCCTTTCTGCCAAAATGATGCACTTAATGGAATTCTCTAGAACGTAGCCACATAATTAAAAGCTATCATAATGCACACGAACTGAACAAGCTAAGGGAGGATGAAGCGCTATTTCTTTGCTTTAGAATTTACATCTGCGACCTAAAAAAAGGTAGTATTTATCAGGATTTCTTAAGAGGCAAAGATTTTAACATTTAAGTGCAACTATCAACCTTTTGATTTCTATCCAAGATGACAAAGCTGCGTTTCATGCTGAACAGCTAAATTAAGCTCAGCTGTTCGTTACAGTTATGGAGACACTAGGACACCGGCTCAGAAACATCTGTAATCTGCAGTGATCAAAAATACATTCTGCTCATCTGACTTTTTGACTACTGAAGTTGCCTTTACCCAAGCTATACGCTCACCTGGCTTTTAGCTGCAGCACCAATCGAGCGATTCTTGGGTCCAAAGGCTATACATGATCTACAATGAGAAGAAAGGGTTCCAGTTAGTAAAGTCATCAGTGGAACTACACTGCGTATCTTTTTGTTAAAAGGTGTTGATAATTTAGACTAGAGGTCTTTTCAACAGTATTTGGTCCGTTAACGAAGTTGGTCACTCACTGCAATATGTGCTCGGAATGTTCTGTGAATTCTGGAAAGAAACAGGCACTCTAAGTTCAGGTGAAACAGTAACACACCTCACTGCACAACAGCACTAAACCCAAGCTTACTCAGGCTGCTTCAAGTTTTGCATCTAAGAAATAATTGGGTAGACACCCTTTATGATTACCCATATATCTAAGCCACTCCAAGTTGTTCACTAATAATACAGGAAATATTCAACTGTACAGAAGAAACACATGAGGTAAGTCAGATATTAAGGAACTCATTCCTACATGTCTGTACCAAATGCTAACTAAGCTTTTCCATTTTAAAGCAAATCCTTCAAAAGCAGGAAGAAAAAGCCTGCAGAGAAAGACTGATGGGTTTGAGTTTATACTTACTGAAATAATGTAGAGTACAGAAGGAAAAAAAAATTATACTTTACTCCAAACTACTTTGTGCCAGCTTACAGTTCTGAAAGAGGTAGACTTAAAAATCCTCCTTTTTGGAGAAATGCCTAGACCTATTAATCCTCTTGATTTACATATTTAACAAACTGTAGAGGCCCTAACAACATTAAATCCAGCCCCCTAATCCAATATCCTCACACCACTGAGGTAAACTTACTGGGGGGAAAAAAGCTATTAGTCAAGCAGATCTTTACTATTTGCACACCATAGTAACAGCATGATTAAGCTGCTCTCTACGCAGCAGGGCAAGCAACCACTTTACAGCAGGGTTATGCCATACGGCTGCCACAAGAAACAAATTCCAACTCAGCCTGAGGTTTGGAACTGCTCTTCCGAACAGAAACTGTCAAAAGCAGCATTGAAAGCTGGAGCGATGTAATTGCATTGGTTTTATATCTTCCTCCAATTTATTAATTAACAAATGAAACAAGGCCCAACCTAAAGCATATGTTCCAGCAGAATTAACATCTCTGAATGAATCTATTATTTGAAACAGCGGTTCAAGGGATTAGTTAACAAAAAGTGAGGAAGGTCTGGGCTCTGCAGACCCTAAGGCTTGTACTAAGGGAACAGGAGCTGCAAGCATACACCTAAAAACAAAGGAATCCAACAAGCCCCAAGCAGGAAGTCAGTTATTAATTTACTCTGTTCTCCAGAAAGGAATTAGGACATGAACATGAATTGTTGCTTTTCTCCTAAAAAAACAAACAAAACCCAGCTACTTCACTGCTCAATTCACAAGCCATCAGTCCCCAAACACCACAAATCCACTAGTTTATGGAGCCTTTTAAACCTCCCAGACTAGAACCTCAGGGTAGAAGCCTGTCTCAACAGAAGGATACAGCACTAATCAAATATACGGGCTTTCATATTATACACAGCAAATAAAACCCCAAGTGCATCCATTCTTATTCAACATTCTTGCCTCCTGCTCAGCTGTATGAGCAGGAAAGCTCCTCTAAGGAGCTGCAGCTGGACAGACAGGACAGTTCTACACAACTCCACTCCTTCCCTTTCTGCCCACCCAACCCTTCTCCCCTAGAGTTAAGCCTGGCTCCCAGCTGAGCCTTGGTCAGCCATACAGGGACCCAGCACAAAGGTAAGTTCAGCTGCAAAGAGGGAGGGAAGAATTTTCAGCCAGTCTCATTCCCCAGATCAGTTCACTGTAGGAACCAGGATTAACTCACTAAATACAAGTTATACTGTTACATGATTTAGTGGAAGCCGAAAAACTAACCATAGCAATAAGAAGAAATGTACAATCACACTGAAGGCCATCAGAGGTCTAATGAAGCAACTTAAGCAGAGGTTTAACTTCCTTAACACACCTGCAGGCACTACTTCACCTTTACCCTCCCACCAGCTTTCACTTCCTTTGAAGACATCCCCTGTCAGCACATTTCCTCTATGCTGAAAAAATGGCACTAGCTTCGCAAGATCAGTTATAGCTATTTCACTTAATCCAAGTCCCTTCACCCTTATGGAGATAATCCTTAACAACAACAGCCTTAATTTTTTTTCTCTCATTTTTTAATAGATTTCTCTACCACTTTCCCATTTTCAGAATACCATGTTCAACAACAAGCATGTTCTTCGCTGCTTTCAGATATACGAGTTCAAATTTCACAGGATTGTAGAAGAATCCAAGTATAGAGCTGGAAGCAGATTCAGTAAGAATGTCACCCATGCCACTGACCTAACTACAATGAGCTCAGCAGGGTTTACTTCACTAATACAAACTACTACAGCAACACATATATGCTAATCCTTCCCAAAACTTGGAAGTCATCATAGACAACATAGTGTTTAACCCTGACCATGAGCTGATTTCCAAGGAAAGCTGTCACAACACCTCGCACGACTTCTCCTAGAGCTCACTATAAAGAAGTGCTAAGCACTGACCTTTTGAATCAGCCTTTCTGTTTCCAAGACAGAAACTTAAAAGTCATTAAGTTTCTTTTAATACATGTGTTTGCTCACAGAACGGTTTTCTTCCTTCCGTCAGAACCACATTTGGAGATTAAGTCCTGGTAAAAACTCTAACTTCCATTATGCGAATTATTTCCAGTTTCACTTCAGCCTTTGATAGCTGAACTATCTCCTGAAAGATGCATTGCATCAGGTATTTTATATAGCTCACCTCCTTCAATGAGGAAGTCTTGTGTTTGTATCTCAAATATATATAAGCAGAACCTCAACTCCCTGAGGGTCAGGTGCCTAGAGCTATTAGAAGGTTGCTTTCGAATTCTTTACATTAAGTATTTTCCTAGTACAGCTAACCTTTAACTTCCATATTATTGAGAATACTTAAGAGACTAGTCCTTACTCTAGCACCAAATTAAAATTTTCCTTCTCCATTTATTAATTGCTTGGAGATAGTAACAGACAAACAGAGTTGAGGTAGTGCCTAATGAGAAGCAAGGTCATTTTATGCTCTGGTCTTTTTAAACAGCTATGGTTAGGTTTCATTGATCTATGTGAAGATGTTCGCATTGATTATGAGAAATTCATACTTTCTATGATTAGGTAGGGATCCCCCACATATCTGTGAGGGATCTGGGAAAATACCCCAAACCCAATGCACCTGTCTCACCAAGACTTCTATTTCTTTTAGTATCTGTTTAAAATAAAGCTAGACTATGACAGATAGTAAGCTGTAGAAGCACTTTTAAGACAGCTTTCCAAACAGTTCCCTTCCAGGTTTGATGCACTCAAGTTCCTTTCCCACCTTTATTTTGCAATTCATTCTTAGAAGAGTTTTATCCCAGTTCTCCCTCTCCTTCTTAGAAAGTTTCTTATTTATAAGAAGTTATTTTCGTCAAAGTCTTGATGAACGCGTTGGGAAGCCTACTTGTAAGTAGAGTTGGAATACCCTACACACACTGTAAAGCGTAACGAGGCGTCTGTCCGTCCCCTCGCCGGGAGGGCAGGCGCCTGACGCGCTCTGCCTGCCCCCCCCCCCCCAACTCCCCATCCCCAGAGCTTGTCAATCGCGTGGCCGGTTCCAAGCAAGAGTTTAAAAGACCCCGATACTCAAAAGAAATGCAAAGGTGGTTTTTGGTGTGTTTTGCTGAACAAAGAAGAACACCCATGCTGACGGGAGCGCTGCTAAGGAGCAGCCTGCACCCACGGGCGGGCCGGCGAGCTCTCCGGGAGCTCTGCGTTCGCCTCCCCGGAGCTGCAGGGGAACACGCAGGCACGCTTCAGGCATGTCAGAGCACGGCGCGTGGATCTATAGGAAATTAAGCTTTGTTACTCCCAGCAGCCAGCGGTGGGGTCGCTTCCCCTCATGCTCCCGGCCTTCTACTCCTCACACCGCAGCCCTGCCTCGGGGAGGACGAGCTGGTCACAGGGCGCGGAAGGGGAAGGAGCGCGGGCGAGGGGGGGGGTTACCCGGAGCCTCCCTCCACGCCTCCCGCACGCCGCCGGTGCGGATCCGTAAGGGTTTTAGTTAAAGTAAGCCCGAGCCCCGCTCTCCCCCCTCCCCGCCCCCAGCCGGGCAGGAGCGAGCCCCTTCCCTCCGCGGGAGGCCGGCGCCCCGGCGCCGCTCCCCAGCCCCTCCTCAGCCCGCCGCCGCGGCCCGCCCCGAGCCCACTCACGGCGTGCTGCGGTCGCTGTACTCGTTCGCGATGGTCTCGATGCCGCCGGCGCGGGCCACGGCCACGTAACAGCTCTGGAAGCCCAGGTCGATGCCCACCACCGACATGGCTGCGGTGGGAGGGAGGGGAAAGGCTGAGGCGCCTGAGGCAGCGGCGGCTCGGCCCGTTTAAATGCGCGGCGGCGGCGGGCGCGGCCTCCTCGGGGCGGGGGGACTTCTCGAATGATCCCGTCGGGCCGCCGAGCCGAGCCGAGCCGAACTGAGCCGAGCCAGGAAGCAGATCTCGCGAGACTAACGCCGCGCGCTAACGCGCAGGTGCGGGAGTGCGCCCGCCCGAGGCGGGGCGGGGTTACTGGTGGCCACGCCCCCGGGGTGGGGGGAAAGAGAATGCGCCATTTCATCACCACAACGCTGGTTTTCTTGTGTAATCTCAGAATTGGGGAAAAGTGCGGTCAAGGCGGAAGCTGGCAGCACGGCACGGGGCTTGGTGGTGTTATATTCTTGTGGGTTTGAGGCTTTAAGGCGTTCGTGGGTTTTAGTGCAAATGGAAGGGCCATTTGATTTAATCATTTTATTAAAGGAGGTTGTGGTGAGGTGTGGGACGGTCTCTTCTCCCAAGTAACTGCAATAGGATGAGAGGAAACAGCCTCAAGCTGCGTCAGGGGAGGTTTAGGTTGGATATTAGGAAAAATATCTTTACTGAAAGAGCGGTCAGGCCCTGGCACAGGCTTCCCAGAGAGGTGGGGGAGTCACCGTCCCTGAGGGGGGTTCAAACACTGTGTAGACGTGGCACTTGGGGCCATGGTTCAGGAGGCCTGGGGGTGTTGGGTTGGGGGGTTGGACTTGATGGTCCCAGAGGTCTTTTCCAGCCTTAATGATTCTATGAATTTATTTTTTTCCCTATGATGTAATCACCTCATTATAATGATGGGGTTTGAAGGAAGAGAGCATGCCGTGAGATTTAAAAAAAATAAAAATTAAATCACAATATCTGGAAACCCACACAGGCTTTGCAGAAACTCTCCTGAGCAACTCTCTTTCGCTGTTAGTGAATTGTCGTCATGTGTCCTGTCAATTCAAGAGGACCGCACTGGTGATTCTACGTTGATGCTCCCAAAGTTATAATGAAATCTCTTTCCATCTTTTTCAATTTTAACAACCTTGAGTCCTAAATAAAATAATTGAAGCCTTGTTGATGATGTTTTGTAGCTAGTGAAAGGGTGTACTGATGGCATCTGTGCGTCATGTCTTTCACGCATCTGCCAACTTTTACAGCAACACAGAGGTAAACTCTCATTTTTCCCTAAGCTTCCTCTGCCACACAAACAGAATAAAAGCAGAATAACAATGGGATAAAACCCCCACACATAAACCAAACACATGCACACACACACAAATATTTAGAACTCACTAAACCTTTCTCCATGGGGGAATTCTCAGGCAAAGCATGGCTCAAACATGAGTGGCCCGAGCGACCCAACCCCTGTAATGATTGTTCCCGAATCACAGAAGAAAATCCTTTGCAGAATGGAAATCCAAGATGAAAAGCCAAGGCTGGGTTCATAGTTTCATAGTTTGAGAATGTGTCTAAAAGACAGTTTGGTTCCAGTTCTGCTGCCAATAAAGTTTTGCGTATGATTGCTTTATATCCAGTAGGATTTGCAGAACAGTTGGTCTCTAATCAACACATAAAATTTTAATATAACTGTCCTCAGGGCTTGGGCCACCCTCACTGTAGTCTCTGTCCTATAGCCACATCCTATTTTCCAGGGAAACATTTGGGCACCAAGTGCTTCATAAGCATGCTGGAGAAAAGTCCTTTTTAGGGATCAGGAATTCTTAAAAAGCTAACATTTAAAAAAAAAAAAAAAATCCCTAAAAGCTCCAGAACATTCTGTAGTCCCAGGGGTGGTGGGAGCGGGTTGAGGGTGGACGGGGCGGTGGAGCGACTGCTGCGCTGGGACCCCGACAGCAGCGCTGTGCCTCCCAGGCAAGGGAGACTTCTGCCGAGGGGAGCGTTTTGGGAAGAAAGCACGAGGGATTGGCTGATTCATCCTCACACAAGCACAATTCTGATACTTATCTTACATTCATGGATTTTGTGAAACTTAATATTTTGGAATGCTTTTAATTCAGAGATGAAACGTGCCTAAAACACAGCGATGTAATGTGTTATAAACAGTACGTTTCCAAATTCCCAGCCCTATATTTACATCACTGCTCCTTGTTTTAACGACACAGAAAACACATGGCAGAGAAATTCAATATTTAAAGCAGGAAGGGCTCTCGCCCCAAAGGCTGTGGAGTAGCCCCAGCCCCGCGTGTTTGCGATTCCTGGCAGCGTGCTGAGTGACGCCGCTCTGGCAGCTGTCGGTGGGCTGGGAATTGCATCACGGTGCTAACGACAGAATAATAATGAAGTGTTTCACCTCGGACGTCCTTGAGTGTACAGCGAGGTGCTAAGGAACGAAAGCAGCCTGCTGCTCCACGTGGAGAATATCATACAGACGTGCCCGCAGCACAATGAACAGAGAGAAAGAACATCACCCAGTTTCCTCTTTTTCTATTTGTCCCCACTTTCATTTTCAAAAGGAGAGACCCTGCCAGCCCTGACGGGCTCCCACCGGCTGCCTGCCACATGTGACTGCTGACCCTGGGCTAGGACACGGTCCTGGAACCTCGCCGGGGATGCTGCCCGTGGGGATGGGAGGGAGGTGGGAGAGAGGGACCCCGCCAACCCAAACAGACCGGTCTGATCAGCGCATGCTGAAAAATAAAGAAATCAATGCAAAACCTGGGGTGTCCTTATGCAGTCGTCTGAAGTGGAACAGATTCCATGATTCTCCCACTCTCCTGTATTTTCTGAATGCTCCTCTTGTAAAAAGTGAGACTTCTAGCATACAAAACATAGAAAGCCTGTAATAAATATTTCTAGAGAAATAATTAGGATTTTATGACAGCTGAAAGACACGTAGCTTATCCTGAGCTCCTGTAATATATATTCCTTAATAAGGCTTTCCCGTTTCTTCCCTGGTGAAGGCTGATTTGCAGTAGAGTCACTGTAAAATGAAGCAGCAAAGTACCAGTTGGGGTAACTCAACGTACTGGATATACCTATGAGTTTGACAGCACTTGACTTTTGAAGGCACGATAACTATCTGATTTTATATATGGTTTTTAATTTTATTTTATATATGCTTTTTTGATATTTTGCCCCCTCCTGTAACTTCTGATGAATCCTGTTTGAATCCAGACCGACTGTTCGTTTTGCCACAGATTTTTCACTTTCAACATGTTATAAAACCTCAATGATTGCTACAGGCGTGGAGAATCCTCCAGAAAACTGTGCATGCCACCCAGTACCAAGGCGTTTGTACTTAATTTGGTGAGTGTCCCCTTCTTGGAGTGTCAGTACGGTAGAGCAGGTTCCTGCCCTGAGCTTGAAAGAAGCCGTGCGCAGGGATGGTTTTGGGAAGGGGGGAGCACTGCATGCAACATTCGTTCTTCTGCGCCCATATTGTTCCCCGTCCCCATGGGGGATCGAGGTTGTGTGTCCCACCAGCCATACGGAGTAGACAAGCTTTGCGTTTGGGAAGGAATTGGAATAACAGAAGCATCTTTGTCTTATCTGAACCCAATTTCCAATATGGATACGCCCACTGAGATCAGACCTTGGTCAACATTTCTAGCCTTCAGCATGGCAAAGATCTTTCCAGATGGGAGTTCAGAATAAACCAATGTGTGTTGTCTGCTAAATTTGTAACAGCCTGAAACAATTGCTGTTGGAGAGTGACAGTTGCCCTCGGAGGAGCAATCTAAAGACAAATGGTGCTCAAAAGGTAGGTCTTAATTTCTTTATGGCTCATGTTAGCATGCAAAATAAACTGGGAAATGAAGACAATGTGGTGAGTAAGATGCATAGAGACGGAAGGAGATGTGAAAAGTGAGAGGAAAAAAAAGGAGAAACAAAGAGTGGGAGGAAAAAGAATGTCTGGAATAATGGGCAGCCTGATCTGAAAGCAGATTCTTCGGCTGCATTTCTGTCCATTCCCCAGTACAATGGTAAGGCACTAAAGAAAGAACAGACACAAGTTGAGTTACCTTTTATATCCCCGGTGGTATGGGTTTGATGCCCTCCACCCACGGTACTGTAGTGCTCGGCGGGGGGTGAGTTTGACCCAATCCGCGGGAGGACGCGGACGGACGTGCCTGTCCTGCTGTCGCCCCATCAGATGCCCCTCTGGCTCTGCTGCTCCACCCTGCCTCGCCTGGCAAGCAAATGCAGACTCTTAGATCCGACGCAGAGGCAGAAAACCTTGCTGCGATTCTCTGCGGATGCTGAGGAAGCGCGCCCGGAGCGTGCAGATTTGTTCCAATTAACTTCAAAGCTGGGGTTTGTTTCGTGGTGTCCCATAGATACGTCCTCTGCTCGGCTCGGCGCTGAAGTCGTTACATTGTTTAAGCCATTCTGTGATAAACTCTCTGTTAGCTTTTGACACTGAGTTACTGCTGGTCTGGAATTGCCAAGAACTTGCGAATTTTCAGTTCAGTGGTTTTCAGCTTCTAATTAATAGAGGTGTCTATTATATTTTTAGAACTCTGTCATGGGATCTAATTATTCCAGAAGACCTGGACCATGAAAATCAAGAATAAATCAGTCTGACATGCAGGAAATCATGGGGAGAGATGGGCATATTTATCGTTGCTTTTGCAAGCTTTCTAGCACATTTTGGAACCAGGTTTACAGCACGGATACCTTTGCTTTTAACAGAGATGCGTGACTAGAAGAAACGTCTCAGTACATTAAGAAATATCAAGGCAAAATTCAACTCTGAGGTAGCATAGCACCTTGCCACAGTCATTTAAGGAAGTAATTTCATTTCTTAGACCAAGGCAGACTTTGTCTTCTTCTGAGCAAGTAACTTGTCTTTTTCTTATGCACTTAAATGCATAACCTGTGACTCCCTATCAGACATAAACGTCCCTTATTTGAACATACTGTGTTTGTCATTTGGGATGTATTGTGTATGTTGCTACTTATTTGCCTGTCAGTAAAGTGATAAATAGCTGAATACCTTTTGTTCTCTTTTGGTATCACAATAATCAGTAATTTTATTTTAAATTAAGGAGAAAAACCCAGAAGAATCATCAAAAAAGGGCTGTTGAAGATGCAGCTTGTCTCTTAAAATAGATGGCAACTATTTGAAGAACAAAATGCCTCAGAAATTCTTCAACTTTCGAAGATGATGTAAACGAAACAGCAAAAGCATTAAAATTTCATAATCGCATCATATGCTCAAGACTTTCACAATTCAGTTATACATCTGATCAGCTGCTGCTATATATAAGGAAACACGAGTCAGAGAATGTATTCAAAATGTAATGATAACATGGCCTAAAATTTGTGGCTACTTTTTAAAGAAGGAATGATTTGCTGTTGATACACTTGATACCATTTCACTGCTCTGAGCTGCAAATGGGTCCTCTGTAGCATGGCAGGCATTAGAAGTATCTAATCCTCAAAAACCATGGGTATTAAAAAACAAGAGGGAAAAAGACTGATGCATTGCTGTTAATTTTTATGCTATGGGTGCTTTGGTCAGTTCTTCAGAGTATCCTCATCATGCTTTCATTCAGTGGTTTACTTGATCTGAGCCTTAGTCAGTCCTGATCTCAGTCTGCAGCCTCCAGACTTTCCCAAAACTTACTCCTCTGGGGAGCTTCAGAGAGAAATCCTTGCCTGGCAGATTAAGCACCCTCCTTTTTCTATTATCTGTATGCGACATAGATGTATGATTTCGGTGGAATTGCTTACATGCTGCAGATCTGTCGCTGCGGTGCATCGCAGTGTACGCCCAGTATCTTCAGACTCTGTTTACAGTGGCATGTCTTGCAATTCATTAATGCCGGCCAAACGTGAAAATGAATATGGGCTTAAAATAAGGCCTAGCCGGTATCTGTCACAGGCTATTCTTTGGGCTGCTGTAAATAGTCATTGCATGTCACCTAATGTGTGGTTCATAGTGCTATTCTGGGATATTCAAATACAAATGGGCTTTGCAATCTCCTCAGCTGAGGGTAGCTGGGGTATCGTGTTGCCCCGAACTCTGGTATGAATCATACCCCATATAATACAGTTCTCAGAAAATCCTACCTCTCTGTGCTACAGAAGGTTACTCGGGAGCCGTTTTCACCCGTGCAGTTATCTCAGTTATTTGCAGTGAAATAAATGTTGAAAAGATAATTTTCCCTCTTATTCTGGTCTCCATAGTTTTCCATCAAGCTTGAAAGGTAATTAGATTTCTTCTGTTTACAAATTAAGGCATCACAGCTACTGAAATATCAGAGCTGGGTAATTGCCGACCAAATAAAACCCTAAACAACCAACTGAAAATTTCCCAAAGAAACATAACAAAAGCAAATAGAAAAAAGGAGGGAAGACAGATACAAGAAAAACCACATTGGAAAGTGATGGGCGCTATAGCAACAAACGCGTGAGTGAATTATTTGCTCCTGGATATTGCGCATTATGCATACATTGTAACTGTATAATTAAGGCTAGTTCATGGTTTTGCATATGCTTCCTAACATTGGAAGTTAGAGCCTCGGGGCACCCTGCCCGCATGGACGGTTTTTAAACTTGTAAGAGGCTTCTCAGTGTGTTGGTCCATGACACGTGGCAGCAAAAGGCGGGAGGCTTTGTTCAGACAGGTTGTAACTACGGTGTCAGCCTCCCCACCGAATCTGGAGGCACTGAACTGAGCTGCAAGTCCAGCGGACAGAATTTTTAACATATTGATAAGGTAAGAATGGTGTCATATGATTTGAAAATATGAAACAGCGGCTGTGTTAAAGGAAGAAATGTGATCAATCCGACATGCAAGTGTACATCCCTTCACCGAACGCAAGGCTTTAGAAGAGAAATTTTTAAATTGTGATTTTTTTGATATGACATGAAATTAGGAGGCATTATCAATGCAAAACCGCATGATCCCATGGACTGGAGTAGTGAGACTGGCCTGAAATTAAATGATACAAAGACGGAGGTCATGCACACATGAACTGCGAGCAAAAAAATCTGTTAGAAACTGGAAGCTCATCACCAGGAGGCAATGGTAGAGGGCTTGCATGTAAGCTGGCTGATCAGAGGATGGCTGCGGGTGGAAAGTATGGCGCAAAGATGAAGAAAAAAGTGCCTTAAGATGCATGAGGTGTCTCCAGCTGAGACAGGAAAGTGTTAGTGCCATTTGTATGTGGAATAATACCACGCCTAATTCTTGTCATGCACGTTCAAAGCATTGAGGAGACCCCCCGAAGGGACTCTGTGATGGTCAGGGGAAGGGGCGGTCGGTGTTACAGATGGAAAGTGCCCCCGTATGAGTCGAGTGAATACAAGAAGGGATACAGTCACTGAAGCACAGTGGGGATGGGAATAAGTACTTAAACTAAAGAACAGCTGACAAGAACAAATGGTCAAACTGGTAACTAATAAATTAATTCAGAAATTAGAGGGATCCTGGAGCAATTGGAGCAGTCAGGCTTTGGAAAGGCTGCTAAAGAGAGCTGGGACGATGAAAACAGCCAGCTTTAATGATGAATCGGCATAAGTGTATAGATGGGATTCTGTGAAATGGCTCCCACCATGACTGGAAGCAGCAGCGGTACCCAGTGGGTAACTTTGAACTCTGTAATCCCAAATGATACAAGTCCTAAAAGACTGAGGATTGAGGCTACAGTCACTCCCTGCCCTTCCTCATGGCGCCTGTGCTTGTGCTGTTCGCAGATCCAAGAGTTTGGGCCCGCGAGCCCACCTCGGAAGGGCGAAGGGCTGTGCCTGGGCGCCGGATGGAAGCTCAGCCCTATTTTATCCATCCAGACTATCCACAAACCTCCTAGAAGTTCTGGCAGCTTGTGTGACGTGCACACACGGTTGGTGCGGGTGACAGCCTTCCCCTCTCGCCCCATTTGGGTTCGGACTGCGAGTCAGGTATCGTGGCTGCCCTGTCCTGCAGCCGGATGTCAGCCACGAGCCCCTCCGCCTGCCACTGAGGCTGCTTTGTACGCTACAGTCTGCTGGCTGCCAGCCCAGGAAAAAAAAACATCTGAAATTGATCTAAATCAATCGAATACATTCCAGTGACATATTTAATGATGTAAGCTTCCACAAACCGCACACAGAAGTGACGTCCCCGCTACGTTGACATGCTTTACGCTCCGTCGGGAGGCATTCGGGATCTGTTGACACACAGAGATACTTAGTGTGAGCTGAAATGTGAGCTGAGGATCTAAAAATAGGGCAGAGTTTTCTAGGCTGGAGCGGGGAAGAGTCACCCAGCAGGCACTCGCCGAGGGTGCAGTGACAATAACACCACCACAGTCCCATAGCAACGCTACACCAATGCTATCCCCCCTAGAAAAGGGGTGGTTGCCCCCCCTTTAATATTTATTAATATTTTTGAGATAGGTCACAGTATCAAGTTGTATAATTCTTAACAGCATCAGCCAATTAAAATGGCAATTTGTTGGAATTTTTTACAATCAACAGAGCGACTTAGTTAAAGATTCGAGAATGGCAAGGGTCACTCTGTTACATGGAAGAAGTACACAAAGGAAAATGCAGTCATACTCGAGTTAGAGTGATTCACAGAGGGATTGTGGATGCAGGGGATGAGGAGGACCCTACCGTTGAGTTGTGAGGTTCAGAATAGACCCCCTTGCTTTCTACACTCCTTTCAGAGAGAAGTCTAGGTGTGGCTAGGTCCAATCTTAGTCTCAGACTTGGTCAATGGTTTAGGTGAATAGGAATAATATGTATATGTGGTGTGTATATATAGATAGATATATATGGTGAAATTGCACACATACACACACACCCCCAAGGTTAACCTGTGAATAAAATTTCCCTTTTTGTGAGTTTCATAAATTACTCACTTTTGTGTGCTGGCATTCATCAGCGCACGGCCGGTGAACCTTGCGAAATCAGGCCTTTGAGTCCTCATGAAATCGTCAGCAGACGACCCTTCAGTCCTCACAAAATCTCCCCTGAGAGGCGTCCCAGCCCCGGGGGAGATGCAGGGTCACACAGCCCGCTGCAGTCCCGGAGAGCTCAGAGGTTCTCCCTCTTGCATCGCTAGTTATAGGATCGAGATAGTTGGCTTTGGTTGATATTTGGCATTCTGGCCACAATTCTGGGACAGAAGTCAAGGAGCAGATGGCCCAGGGGTGGACAGAGATTGCCTGGCACCCAAGTCATTATGACCAAGATAACGGCATAATAGGGCTTGTCTTGGGGTCCCAGAGTGGCCCGGGGGACTGCACCACCAAAGGGATAGCTGTTATCCCTTTCAATGCATTTTTACAACAGATGAACTAATGAAGACTAATCTGACTCGAGGCTCAAGAAGCTTCCTTTATGTGAATCACCAGGAACAGGTCCAACTGGCATTTCTGTCTTTTTTCTTTCAGCTTTCTCTACTGCCCTCTAATTGTCAGTTTATATGGTGGATGCCAAATGAGTCTGATGTTATGCCAGCCCCGAATTCTAATGCTTAGAGCCAGGGTCTGCTCTTAGTTACTGACATAAATATTGATTATCTGCACCGATTTTACTAAAGCAGACTTAAATCCATACTGATATGAAATTTATATATATTCTAAATACTTTTATTTTGCCAGGTCTTTCATTGCCTGTGAAGTAGTGAAAACAAATACTTTTTGTGACTCTGCTAGAAGAGGAGACCCTTTTCACCGTGTGGATATCATCTCATAATACATTCAGCAACTTATACCGCGAGGAGAATACTGAAGAGGGAATGAGGGAACCCGTCTTGCTTGGGAAGTTATGAGACAGAGAAACATAACTGAGCAATATTGAGGTTTGCTTTATTTTATGCCTAGGAAGGGATTCCCGTACTTCTGCTTCTCACAAGCAAGTCATCTGAAACACCAGGACAGATGGGATCTCACCTGGAGTTCCCTACCCTGATGTGCTCAAACACGCTGTGACGAGGCCGGTTCACTGAAATCCACCAGACGGCATGACGAGGGAAAACCATCACCTAAACGCGGCGTACAGGCAGCGCCCTGGCGGGCAGGAGGAGTTTCGCTGGGTACACCACTCAAAATGGACCAGCAGGGTACCACGCTCCTGCTCAGGGTTCACTGACGCAAGCGCTTCTTTCCTTGGCTGTTCCGGTTTTGCTTTTGTGATGGAAGAGAAACATTGGGATTTTATTCATTTTAGGTTGGCTGTTTTTTTACGGAAGTCTCTGTCGGTGCAGACAGTATCTTCCATTAGGCCAGCCAGTGCTTGGAAATAGTAGAAAAGCTTTGAGAAAACCCTCCTTTGCATTTTTCAAATACTTGATTCAGTAACACCAGGTGGATTCAGACCCAGCCAAAATGCGCAGCAGCCCAGCACCAATCCAGATGTTCTGGTAAACCACTTTCTGTCAGGTCCTGACGTAAAGCTCCGCTGCCCCAGACAGCCTGCCCGGCTCTTGGATTCCAGCCTGGAGCTGTACTACGGGTGTGGCATTGTTTCTTGGGAAGAACTGGTTTATTATCTGGAAATTCAGACTCCAGATGCCCTGGCAAAAGAATCACATCAGGAAAAGCTTTAAATAGAGAAGTAAAACATTGTTTTGGTACGATTGCTTCAATTTTTTCAGACATTTGATTTCATAGGCAAAGATTTTACTCTTTGTTTTGAATTAGGAAATGCAGAAAATTGAACAAAAGCCTTTCTGGTATCTTTGGTTGTGTCCGCATTGAGACTGTAGCGCTCTTTAGAAATACCTGAGCCAAATCGCAAGGAATTGGTTTGTGTACCCAAAAGTAGTAACACGGCGTTTTGCAGGAGCCTGTTGCCTCTGCAGAGAAGTGAAGCCGCCTGGCTGACTCTCATTTGTTACCTCGGAGTATTACTGTGTGTAAACTTGCAGTTACTGAAGGTGCAGCTGTGTGGAGGCAGGGAATTCCAGACAGAGATTGATTCAAATCTATAGGCCGTCTTCCTTGTCACTGAGACTTTTTCCAGCCTAGTTTTGCCTGAATAAGGACTTTCTGTGCTCCCGTCTCTCACTTTTAGTTCTGTCCGATGCTGAAAATGCTAAGAGCTCTACATACAGGAATTTGGTAGCCAGCGTGGGTTGTTTGTTTTGGTTGTAGGTCTTTTTCTTTGGTTGGTTTTTATTATTTCAATGTCCAATCTGAACTGTGTTTTAATCTGTAATTTTCTTCAGTATGGAATACAGGGCATGACCGATTTCTCTTTGGATATGCTCCACAAGAAAGCTTGGGGGAAGAAGTAAAATGCACATTTAAAAAACGCCAGGTGACACCGTCTCTGGTGCTCCCAGTTCATCATCATTATTGCCCGGCTTTAGCGCTGTCAACTACCTAATTGCCTGTCATTTCGGAAGCCTGGTCAGGGCTTGGGGTAGCTGGTGGTAGTAGCCGACAGTCTTGGCAATTAAGTTTTAACCGTTTATTCATGGACTCATTCCTTCCTAAGCCGAGGAAAGAAAGCTCTGACAACCTTTTTCCAGTTTCACCTACAGACCCTAACAAGGAGCGTGACGCCTTCATTTCGTACACAATATGTTTGCACAGAAAAGTGCTGGGGGGTGGGCGCACAGCGAGAAGGGTCTCGGAGGAGGCGGCACAAAGCGGCTCAGCGTTGGTGCTGCTGAACCTTCCAAACTTTCCCCGTTTTCTTCTCCTGTGTTCTCTGTGTACCTCCTCCCTTTCCTGCCTGGAGAGGGGCACATTTTGGAAAGTAATTTCCTTGCCCAGCATATTTAGAAATAGGTTAATGACACTGCAACTTTAAATAGCAACCTAATGTGCAAAGGCAGGATTTATGGGCACAGTCAGTTCATTGAGCAGCAGCAGATCCCTGGAACCGTCCCCCCGCCAGCGAAGCCAGCGCTGTGCAATGACTCTGCACATTTATGCCGGGGAGTCTCGGCGTCGCATCCTCCGGTGCGCTCATCAGCCCCATGGTGAACTACCTCTGCGTGAGAGAATGGCTGTGGAACAGAGGTTTCAGGCTGTAGGAACCTGTGGACTTTGAACTCAGAAGAACACTTTCAAACTCCCCCGGTAGAAGGATGATAAGAGGATTGTTCTAATAAAAGGTACATCTTTAAAGCCTCTGTGTAAGGAAAAGCCCATACGCTCCAAGGAGTGACCTGGCGTATATCAGAAAATTTGCTCTGTTGCATTAACCATAGGAGAGCTGCACAGGTGCTGGCGCACCAAATGTTAAGTAGAGTGCAGATATTGCTATCAGCGTGTAATTTACTCCAAGATATTAAGTGATACTGAGGTAAAAAAGGGATCAGCAGACAGGAATTTATTATAAAGCATGGATTATTATAAATAGCTGTTCTTAGCTATTTTGTATTTTTAAGAACATTTCTTAGTCATTCCTAAAATAGGAAATTCTTCTGTCTGACTTTCTCCATTAAAAGGGAGATGCCAGACATCAAAATTCAAATATTGAGGCCGAGCCCTGCTGCGTTTGTAACGCACCAGGCATCACACATCAGAAGTTAGCTGAGGTGCCAGATACAGCTAATCACAGGTTACTGCGGAGCTTCGTCCAAATCAGGACAATGATTTAGACAGCGCAGGAAGTGCCAGATGGAGGAGAAAACACGACGCATACAGGAACAGCCAGTAGCCTTAGACGTTACAAGTACAGTTTGGAGACAGGAACTACCAGAATATTCAACAATTAGTCACATGGTAATTAGTCCTGATGAGTTGGTTATGTCTAACAGAATCCCTCACTATCTTGCCTTCCCATCATGATATTTAATTGGTGCCATTGTCCCCAGCAGATGTTGTTACCACCCCTGGGAGTATAAATACGATGTGACACCCAGCAGGAAGCGCTGGCTCGGGCATCTCCTGGGTGTGACTTGATTGTGCACCATTAGAGGTGAAACACCTCCGTGCCGCATGCCTGCTAACTCAAGACCTGGGATACTCATCACCTGAAAATATCAGATTTTTATTGCTGCTTTATATGTGTGGCACATAAATATATTTTATTTTTATAATCTATGACTTGCTTAAAATGTAAACGTTTATAGCCAACTGTTCTCAGTACTGTTATGCAGCTATTTTTTCTCCCCACAAATTGTTGTACCGTGTTCCCACCTCGTACCTTGCCTTGAGGTAAGCGCGAACTTTTCTGAGCAAGGGCTGCCTTTTACCCTCTTTCTACAGTTCCTCACACAGTAATGATCCAACCTGTACAGCTGGATTCTACTGAACTTAAGAAAATGCAGTATGCATTTTTGTTTTATATAATAAATGAATACCACCAACTCAGAAGAAGCACATTTTGAAGAGCTACATAGGTGATACTAAACTACTACAAACCGGTAACAATTCACCTATTTCACTAAATGTAAATGCCCAGTGGAATGCCCATCAATTGTCCCTGTGACAGGATACTTCTGAATTAATACTGGAAATGGTGGATATAAAGTACTTCCCAGATACTAAATAGCAGGAGTAATCACAATTCAGCATTAAAAAAATTATTTTCTTGAGGATTTTTGTCATGAAATTTAAGATATTCCCATGGGATAACCATGAGTTTAGATAAAGCCAATATATGAAGCCACGTTCCTTGCTTCCCTGAATCCAGGATATTGGCTGCTCCACTTGTGCCAGCTGGCAAAGATTCCAAGGGGCTGCCTGCCAGGTATGTGCCACCAGAGAGCTCCGGCCGCTGCTACTCGTCTTTCCTGTGCCTAGGCCTCTCCTCCCATGACAGAGACCGTAAGGGGGTGATGCAGGAGCCCAAAATACCAGCTGCTGTTGCATAGCTGGGGGACTACAGTCTCTGGGGCTGAATGGAGTGGAAGAAAGAATTTGCCTTACGATTCCTAGATATTTCTGAACTGTATTTCCTTACAATCAAGTATACGTGTGTTGGGTCAACACAAACATGACTTAGTCGTGCCCTCAGGCCCTGAGATTCATGTTTAATGGATTATTGAGCCATGATTACGCACTCATAGAAGTAGCAGAATTAATCTTCTCAATTATCATGAGATTTCTTTTTCTGTCAGCATGAAGCATAAAAGATGTGTCCTGCTAAAAGCAACGTGTTAGTAAATGCTTCCAACTTTCTAGAAGCGATGAGTTACATTATTCCTTTCTGCAATCTAGACCTTTCTAACATTTTCTTGGAGCCTTCACATTTTGACCAGAGAACTATGATACTTTCCAACTTGTCACTCTCGAGAAGCTGTAGCAGGCTACCTGCCACTACGTTAATTTATTCACGTGGACTAATGTGGTGGGTTAACCCCAATGTCACCCTGTAGTCAGGCCTGCTCGTGGCAGGAGGGACCCGGATCGATAGCCCCCCTCCTCCTCACCTCTCCCGCTCCCTTCTGCTGCCGGACATCAGCCGGGAAGACTTCAACAGTCGACTTCCCCCGGCCGCACAGTCAGAGGTGGGTGGTCTCAGGTAGTCTGCTCCGCTGCTGCTTTCAGGTATTTAAAAAACACCCCTTCTAAGAGAAAACTAGTTTTTTATGTGAGGGTCAGGTTCCTGCAGGGCTTTGAAGGGAGGGAGGAGCAGCGGGCAGGCGCTGACAGGGCAGCTCACCGCGCAGGGGCTGAGGCGGGAGCGGCCCGGGGAGGGCGGCGAGGGGCCCGACCGAGACCCTGAGGGGACATTGAGGGCCGCAGGACGAACGGAGGGGCCGGCGGAGACACGGCTGAACGCGGCGGGAAGCGCAGGATGGAGGCGGCGGGAGCCATAAGAGCCACCTCAGCGCGACCTTCGCCTTCCCACCGTAGCCATAACGCGGCGGGAGGAGGCGAGACAAGGCGGAAAGCGCGACCCTCCCGACGCGTCCTCTCTGGCCGCCGGAGGATTTACTCTCTGTGCCGGCTGCTCCTTCTCCCAATGGGAGGCGGCGGTGGGCGGCCCGTCCCGTCCCGGCATGCAGCGCGGCCGCGCCTCACTTCCCGGCCAGGCCGCTAAGATGGCGACTCCCATGCACCGCCTCATCGCTCGGAGACAGGCGTGAGTGTGGCGGGCGGCCGGGGCGGGACGCGGCGGGGCGGGGCGGGAGAGGCGCCGCGGTGGGGCGGGGGGTTCCCGGAGCGGGGGGAGGCCCGCCCGGCAGCGCCCTGAGGCGGCCGGCGGTGGGGAGGGGATGGCGGCGGGGCCGAGCGGGGCCGGGGGCCGGGTCCGAGCGCTCTTGGGGGGCGCGGAGCCCCCTCCTCGCGGTGCTGGGCGTCCGGGGCGGAGTGCTGCTCATCCGGGAGGGAACGGCTCCGAAACGGGGCTGGGGCGGCCCGACTAGCGCCTACCTTGGAGTGCAGTGATGGGAGTGACAGGAGGGGTGTGGAGAAGGAGAGGAACTTCAGACTTGCGCTTTTGGTGTTAGTTAACAGCGTTTTGGGAAAAGGCTGCCTTACAGGCATCGGCATGCCATAGTGTCCGGTGAGGTGTGTGAGACCCTGCGATGCGGGTCGTCGCTGATCTTCACCTTGGGCTTTCAACAGTCAGATTAAGAAAAAATAAGTTATAGTTTTGTGTTTTGGTATGTTTACGGAACTGCAAAGGGGGGAAGGAAGTAAGCGACCTTTGCTTAGATATGGGCATTGAATCTGAGAAATTCTCTCAATACCAAAGGGATGTGATTACCAAACACTGAAATGAGGAAAAGCCAACGTTTTTGCTTGTTTATGTTAAATTCAGCAAATGCCTGTGTTCCACTCTCATGCATTGCTTGTGTTTTTCATTTGTTTGTTGGTTTGGATTATTTTTTTCTTCCTTAGAAGAATTTTTCTTGTGTTTCAACTCTTGGAGTGTGTTTGGGGTTTTTTTTGTCTGATCATAAGAGTTGGATAGAATGTGGATGGATTCTGCAGTCTCTTTCTTTTTTATTTTTTGGTATAATTTCGTTCCTATTTTCCAATGAAAAGTAACTTGGAATTTCAAAATACTCATGACATACTTGTTCTTTTAAGTTGCTATTTTATTATGAGTCAAGGAATGATGTTTTACATTTCTCGTGATGTCCCTATGCCCTTGATGGGTATATGCTGAACGGTGCCACTGCTGGCCTTTGCTTCTAGGTTGTGGTCATTGATCCCTGTTAAAAGTTTACTTAGGCTTGTGCTTTTCACTAGTATTAAAACTTGTTAGTTACTGGTATGGTATTTGTAGACCTGTAGTTGTTGAGCTATTTTGATCTGTTTTTCTGGTAATAATTTATATTGCTTTTAGGGCCTGATCTTATCATTTTAGCTTGTGCAGAATTCTCTGCCCTGGTCATGTGAGTAAAACCCTGGAAATAGTGAGTTTATATTATTGTTGCTTTAAACTCCCATTCTGTTCCTTCTGGGCTAGTTTGAGATAGAAAACGTTGACTTTTTTGGGTTTGTATGTTGATGAAGAGGAGGAGGTATCATCGCTCTGCTTATATGTAACTCCTGTGGCAGAGCCAGAAGTTCAAGGCACGATAAAGCAAAACATTCAAAGACGTTGGGGTTTTTTTTTTGTTCCATTACTAGATGTACTACTTCCCATTCAAACCTGCATTAGTTGTGCAGCAAGTTTAATTAGTTTCCTAGTGCTGATTTAGATTAGTATTTTGAAGGCTAGATTATGAAGCCTGCACTCTCTGCACTGAAGAAGGGATGGGTGTTCGGAACAAGATTTGTTTCAACATACAGCAGAACTGTCACAGGGATGGCTAGAGTTGAAAGAGAAGCAATTCACACCTTGCCTTGAAAAGCAATTCTCCTTTGTGAGAGAAATATGCTTGCTACTGGTCTGTCACTTTATGGTCTCTAAATACTAAATGAGCAGCCTCGGAGCCTCCTCCTGGTTAAGCCAGGTGTCGTGGTTCAGCCCTAGTTAGCAACTAAACACCATGCGGCCGCTTGCTCATTCCCACACCCTTGTGGGATGGGGGAGAGAATCAGAAGAGCAAAAGCAAAAAAAACCCCAAACATGTGGGTTGAGATAAGAACAGTTTAATAATTAGAATAAAATAATGATAATATTGATTATTATAGTAATAAGAATAATGATAATATAATAAAAAGGAAAAGGGAAAAAAACAGAAACACGAATGATATAACCGCTCAGCACCTGCTGACCAACGCTGCCTGTCCCTGAGCCGTGATTGCTGCCTCCCTCCCCTGGCCAGCCCCTCCCAGGTAACACACTGGGCATGACGTTACATGATATGGAATGTCCCTTTGGCCAGTTTGAATCCACTCTCTTGGCTGTGCCCCCTCCCCTCCCGGCTCCTTGTGCCCCCAGCAGAGCGTGGGAAGCTGGAAAAGTCCTTGACTAGTACAAGCTCTGCCCAGCAACAACCAAACCATTGGTGTGTTATCAACATTGTTTTCATACTCAGTCCAAAGCACAGCACTGCACCAGCTGCAGTGAAGAAAATTAACTCTATCCCAGCTAAAACCATGACACCAGGGGCTGCTGATCTCAGGTAGTTTAGATGGACTGGCCTTGAAAAATTAATATTTTGGTGTTTGGAAAAAATGATAGAAGGTGGAAATAAGTTAGAGCAGTTGCAGTGAAACTGTATGGGAGCTACAAAGTCCTGATTTCACTCCTGGCTCTAAAACTAATTTGTGATTCTGACCTTGAGTGAGTCACTTGACCGCTGTATGAGTTTCCTTGTTTGTAAAGGAGGAGAGTGTCTCTGAGAAGATAGCAAACCAGCTTTTGCAGAGCTTCAGAAAAGCAGAGTAAGAGCTAGAACATGAAAATATGAGTTTTCTCTCTAGGAGTTGGCTCCTAATAATGATCGAAGCATTTTACCACAGTGTGAAAACTGAAATGTGGACGTAAAATGATCACAAAATACTTGGATAGTACAGAGCAGCAAGTCTTGCTTGATTTACGTTGCACGCAGTGAGCAAGGATCTGATTGGTCTTATGACCAACCAGCCTCTAATGAATCTTAGTAAATTCAGATAAGCTGCAGCTGATATCTGTTTTACTTGCTCAGAATCCCAGGCTGGCTGTGAGAATTTGGCAGTTTGGTACTTGTGTTAAACTCTAGCATTTGGAAATGGAGCTGCCTGCCTTTTGCTAACAGTGTTCTAAAACATAATTCCAAATACTTAGCTGAAGCAAGCTAGAACCATGTGCAACCATGGGATGGTAACAAGCTGTATGCAGCATAATCATTCCCAGTAACTTGCACAATTACATCCTGTAATGCTGAAAGCTGTGCCACTTAGGTTGATCAGAGTGGGACTTTGGTGACAGGATTAATCTTTGCTCACTGGTGGAGAATGGTCCTAGTAGCTTTTTTCAAACTGTTTGTTTACAGTATCTGAAGGAAGTGGCAAATTATGGAATCTTAAGAGTGGGGGAAGGCTGCAAGGCAGGCTAACCAGCAGCTGGTGTAAAACTAGAAGTGAAATTCAAGTGCAGTTGATGGGTGTGTAGAGAGTTGATGTCAGTAATTCAGCACGTGCTACTTTAGCCAAAGACAAACTGAAGCTCTAGAATAGAGCAGAAGTCTCTTTGTTATCTTTCATAAATAGTTGATAGGAGAATGGAAATGTATTTGCCTAAATTCTGTTACGGTTCCTGTCTTGATTTAAGATGTGTAGTTGCTAAAGCACCCAGGAATGTCAGTCTGGTGTAATCATAACTATATAAACAGATTCTTAACAGCATATTTTGAAAAACAAACAAAACAAAAAACCAAAAAACAACCCCAAACACCGAAACCACCAACTAAATTAAAAACCCAGCAAAATATTTTCAATAGGTAGAACAGACTTGGAATCAGTCACTTAAGCAATTCTGCATTTTTATAGGGAGGCAAACAAGCAGCATGTAAGATGTCAAAAATGTTTAGAGTTTGGACATTGGACGTACGAATGTACCGGCAAGAGAAAATACCTGCACAGACCTTCGAGGACAGCTCAGTTAGCGAAAATTCTTAAAGAAAAAGAAAAGCGGCTATTACTGCAACAAAGGTAAGATCGGCAGAATGAAAGCATTTATTTTTTAATAATGAAAAGGTAATTTTGTATGTGGGTGGGAAAGATGGTATCCTAAGACGATTTGCTGTCATCTTTTCTTCCAGGCTGTGTGATGCTTGCTTAAAGTGAGAGCTGTTTTGTATGTTGGGTGGAATATGTACACTCAGGTCCCACAAAACTAAAATGTTGGTCATTAACCTGCTCGTCTGAAATATGCTTAAAACTTCTTTGGCCTGTTTGACACACAAGTGCACTAAGCTGAAGTTAAAAATAGTTGGAGCCTCTTTTTGTAATGGAATACTGTTTCCCGAATTCCTTGGTTGCTTGGTTTTGTATGTTTATGCGCTAGCACAAGCAGGTTGGTATGAAGACTGTAAATGTATTTATAACAAAGAAGCAATTCTCTCACTTCTGTTTAGGTTTGCTGTTAAAACCCGGTGTTCTTGATATGACCTGATGGTGGATCTGTGCCAGCACAGCTCCTGTAGATTGCTCATGATGAGCTGTAACAGTTAAACAGGTCAATGAGAGTTGGATTATCAGGTGTTTTTTGACTCTCAAGCTTACAGTAAAAACAACTCGCTGACTTGCATAATTATTTCCCTTGTTGACATTTGAGAAAGTGAAAGGTGCCTGCAGCTAAAGAGAAAAATCTAAGCAAAACTATGCGTTTGTGTAATGTGATTTCCTTTCCACTTTGCTCTGTGAGTAGACTTCAGTGTTTCCCCTGAGTTTAATAATTGTTTCAACAAGCAACTCCAGATGACATAGTTCTCCATGAAATTCCTATGTATGAGGGTCTCTGTTCTGCCACTGCAACTCAAATTTTTAGTTATGGGAGCTGAAAAGGTGTTGCTTCAGCCTCACTGAGGGACAGTGTTGTTTACAGCCATTGCAGCTAAAATATTTGAGGATTTGGAAACATACCCTCTGCTATTGGCACTTGCAGCTTGGTATGTTGGCTGTAGTTCATTACTGCTGCCAGGATGTGAGTTATGGAAGGGTGCTCGCACCTTCTGCTCTGGTATCTTCATGGGAAGAGAAAACGGGTGGTAACCTCTGGCAGAGAGGTCTGATTTGACTTCGTCAGCTGTTTCAACTGAGGCAGGGTTATGAATCAGAGTTGTTGAAATACTGACTTAAGTGGAAGCCCATTAGCTTGTGTGAAGAGCTGTGTGAAATGTTTGTTTTTTGAAACTAGTTTTGATCCAATGAGTAATTCTGAAGCAGTTGGAATCCCCTACTATTGTAGATAAGAAATCAGGAGTGCTTAGGCTCTAAAACTTGTTCCATTTGGAGGCAGAGTTTGGAAGAGCTCTTCAGAGACTCAAGATTTTTAAAACGAAGATTGAGTTTAAGATTCAGATTATTTCCTTGTTCCTTTTCTGCCCTATTTCTGTTAAGTTCTGCAGGTTAACATTGGAGGATAGTGAATAGAGGATGAAATCTCGCGATGCCTGGCTGTTGTGCTGGCATCTGTGTAGGGGATAATTTTGTACAGGACTGTCCAGTGTCTGTCCCGAGTGGGGTTCTCTGAGCTGTAAGTCTCTCAGTCCACAGTGCAGGGAGTACGTGGTGTGAGAAGTCATCTCATGAAAGGAAGACTAAGTAATCCTATGATGGGAACAGTTTTTAATCCTGGTTAAATTGGGCTGGATCCATAGTGGTTATATAATCGTAAGCTCTCTGAAGCTCCTTAACTGTGCCATGAGGTACCCAGTTCCTTAGATGCCAACGTTACGCTTTCAAGGATGAGTCTTATTCTTCATGGAAAGAACAACTTCTCGGGTCACACTTTTACTGTATAGCTTGCTTTGGCAGGTTATTTCTTGCCTGCAGAGAAGTTGGGTCTCTTACAGGTCTGCCTCAGAGTATTTGTATCATCATCTTTAGAGATGTAATAATGAATCATTAACCAGAAGGCAAACATAGTCTAATAAGGTTAATATTTACTTTCTGACAACCACCTACAGAATTTTCCAGCGTTAACTCATTTCAGCAGTTGTTCCAGGATCCTTCTATTTGCCTAGTGTCGACCCCACGATTCTGACGGACATTATGGCCGTCAGTAAAGCCCACTGCTTGCCTGTCCTAGAGTAGGAGTTGGGAGGGGAGGAAAGGTGAGAAAACACTTATCCCTTAGCGATGTTACTGCATGGAACCAAAACCAGGATGCCAGAGTCTTTCTTATGGTTCCGAGGACAGTGTGGTGCGCAGGGGAAAAGGCCAAGTGCCGTGAAGCGGATCTGTCTGATCTGCGGGGGTCTGACCCCTCTCAGTTGTGCAGTTCCCTGGAGTAGTGAACTCCTACACTTATCCGTACGTTAAACACTAGAGGGAGGCATAGACCGGTGCCATGGCAGCCCGGGTTACTCGTGTGCTGGATCAGGTCCCGTCTTCTGAGAGGTGCTTTGGGGTCCAATTCTGTTTGCTCAGAGCAACTTCTCCTACCTGTGAAAGACCTGGTTACCTATGGTAAGGGGTTAAGGCCTTAATGATATAAATATTAACACATTCAGCAATACAGGAGGGATTATAATTTGGATCGAAATTTGAAGATCAATGAATCTTCCTCTTGCCCACAGGAGATTGTGGGGACTGTGGAAAACTCTTCTGTGTAATTATAATATTTTTCATGTCATGCATATGAAAACGAAAAACATTGGAAAAATCTCACTTTTTTGGCATATAAATGGCATCGAGTACTTTTTATTGAAATACAGTATACACTCAACGCTTTCTTCTTTCTACTCTTTTCTGGAGCCTCTGTTAACGCATACTGGTGTCTAATTTCTAAATGCATGATATTTGCAGATTTTATTTTTTATTTATGTGTATTCAAGATGTCTTCCAATAGTAGGTTTCAGTTGAGGAAAAAGTATCCTGGTTTGTGAAAGAACGTACAACTTCCTCAAATCAGTGGCACGTTAAGCATGTTGTAACTGTATGATGAGGGATGTATGATGTATATGTATGATGCTTTACTCACATGTACATTCCAGGTTGATTTATGTGCTATAGATCTGCAATGGATTGAGAAGAGCATGTGACTGGTACATTTGACTGAAAGAATTTTATTTTCTTAAAAAAATAATCCAGAAGTGAAAACTGGTTAAAAAAATATATCCCTTAGTGTTTTGTTAAAAGAAACTTCCTTCTGTGTTATTTACTGCTAAAACTTTCTGTGAGTGAATGAATACATGGGAATCTGAAAGACAAATAGCTGGAAAGCATCAATATAAATATTGTTCTGTTTCTTTTTGTAATTGAAAGAAATACACAGTGAAAGCTACGGACTAATTCAGTATTTTACCCTTTGTTTCAATCAATTCAGTTATTGCTAAAAATAGGTACACAGAACTTTTGTTTGTATCCCTACCTCCTCTGCTTTCCCCATCCCAAAATGTTGTTGTCCACATAACGTGAAGAAAAGAGTAAAGCTTACTTAACACTGAGAAATAGAGGTGAATTGCTGCCTCTTTTTTTTTTTTTTTTCTTTCCTGATTTGTAGGTATTGCTGTTTTTCTGGTCTGAATAGTGACTGAAAATAGATGCCAAATGAACTTTGGGCGGTGCGGCTCTCTGCCAGTGGGACACCGGTTTCCTAATATTAAGCTCGGCTCCACTGTGCTGCTATTTATTTAATTTTCCCACTGCATTAATCAAAGCCATTGTTTGTTTTTTCCCCCCCCCCCCTTAATTAGTGCTGGAGAAAGTACTGCAGAAAGGAAGACCAAGAAAAAAAGGTATGTGGGGAATGACGACAAATCCTGCAGCTGTTTCAGCGTGCGATCATCTTGCACTGGGTGTTGCGGCAGGCAGTTTGGAAGGGGTGTGTGGGGAAAGCCAACGCTGCAAATACAGTTTTGATTTTACTGCTTTTAGCCTGTTACGGGCATTTGTATGACAGACATCTGGAGAATTTCTACTGCTCCCTGTCCAAAACCCCTAAATTCTTTGTCCTCTGCTTTTCTCCCTACTGATTGTCCTATCTCTGCATGATCTGGCTTTAATACTAAAAATCTTCCTATTTCTGCCTCAAAGTTCATCAAGTGTATTTTAAATGATTGTGTAAGAATGGCATACTGTTTTCTGGTGTGTAATCGCTCCACCTACCCATCTTGCTGTTCCCTTTATTGTTTTCATTCCCTTCTGGTGGCAGCTGTCTGTCTCTGAAGCTTTGTCTGGAGCATGAAATAAAGCATCTAAAAAAAAAAAAAACCAAACCCAACCCCAAAACCAAACAAAAACTCCCCAATCCCAGACCAAAACAAAATCCAGGAACTAAACCTCCCTGCCCCAAGTACTAATTTGAACCGAGAACTCTTTCTGTTTTGACATTATTTCTACTTCACTGTGCAGTAATGTGTGCTTGGGAATCTGCTTCTGTCTTTATTAGCAAACCCCTTTAGGGACCAGCTAGAACCCTGGCTGTAATTCTCCTGCTAATCATGTTACAAGTTTTACTTAAAGGGCATGTCTGTACAGTAACAGCCTTGTGATCTCTTTGCTTTTAGTTGACTGTCCTCTGTCTCCAAATCTGATCTTCTAAAAACAGTTTTCAGAAGATTTTTTCTTAAAGATTAGGCCTTCTGTTTTGTGCAGCAGTCACTAAAATAAGACACAGCAGTTTTTAAAAACATGCCTTTATTTTAGGCTGTTGTGTGGAATGTGGCTTTATTGGAATACTGCTTGGTGAGTGTCTTAGTTCTGCTATCAGAATATGGTTTATCAAAGGCTCCTTTCTCACTAGCGTCCATTTATTGTTGGAGTTACAGTGAGACCATAAATTAACTGATTTCAAAACAATGTACTTCAGACCTCTTCCTGCCTCAGCTTCCTACATGCTACAGTCTTCTACTTGGCATATGATTTTCAGAGTGTTTGAGCTCTAAACCGATGCAAAAATGAAAATAGCAAAAGGATTTGAGGGGTGTGTGTGGTTTGGTCACTCTTTGCTTAAAATTTTAAAAGCCTTGTAGGTTTGAATCGTTATCCTGTTTTTATGCAAGCACCGAATCCCCCTCTAAATTCCTTTCCAGATCGTTTGCTATTTATATTTTTATTATGGTACAGGAAGCATTAAATGTGGAAAATTCAGTGAAGTGTTACCATTGCATATGTAAGTTCCAGAATTCAAGGAAAAAAAAAAGCAAAAGTTAGGGTTCTGGCAGTAGTGAGCACTAACCTTTTACATAGTGTATGTTTGTTTTGATATAAACAGTAATAAGTAAGCTACAGGCTTAACCAGAAAAACAGGAACAGGCAAAACAGCTGTTGTACAATCTTGTGACCTCAGGTGACACAGAGCTGTCTTTTGGGTGCATGTTGGCTTCAGTGTTCACATACGGCATACTCTGGTTATTAACTGAAAGCCCACTTCATGCTTCGATCACACACAAATCTACTTGTCCAAAGGGTAAATCATCTCTTAATTCACTTGTTTCTTCAGGCACCCAGCCGTGATTGTGCCCAACACTGTAGATTTGATTTAAGTGGCAAGTTTACAATCACCCAGGGTTGTTAGAGGATGGCGATAGAATTAGAAGGGACGAAAAGTCTCGGAGAGGGCTGATAGCACGTGTTACAAAATGCAGCAGTCGTTCCACCATTGGAATCATACAAGATATTAACATTTGTGAACTAGTTGTGAGGAGAATGAATACTTGTCTGCTGGTGAAGTTTTGCACTTTTACAGTGGTGTAGCAGACCTGAGGATCTTGGATCTACCCATCTACAGCGTCTGGGCTCTCACATTACCTAATTAGGAAAAGGTGAAGTAGATGAATTTTACTTGCTCCCATCTCCATCCTCCTTTTTTAACTATCAACAGGCCACGTATTGCATCACCTGAAAACAAGTATCTGCTTGTTTCTTCTCTCATAGATCTAGCTATTGCTTTCCTCTAGGAAAGGCAGTATTAAGTGTTATGTTCTGATGTTTCTCCGAGTGGGTTTCAGGTTATAACCTAAATAGTGGAGGTCTGTGGACTGCTGCTGTGGGCTCTGTGAAAGGTGATTAGGAAAAGAAAGAGGCGTCAAAGTTATCATTCAGGGATCCTCTGATTTGTGTCCATATAAATGAGCCTCCACATCAAGTGAAACTGTTTATATTTAAACTATTAGTCCCATTTTTTTGGCTTTCCTCATGTTAAGACTAGTTTTTCACGAACGATAAGGCTGTATTTAACCAGCCCTTATGGCTTATCTTTAATAAATAGCCGTTGTGCCTGCATGCACAGAGATAACAGATTACAGATGTATTATTAAAACTTCAGTGGTTCATAGCTTAATACATGCATTTAGATTTGTCAGCTGACATGACCGTGGCTGATAATGTTTTTTCATCCTAATTGCCTTAACGTAGGCGTTTCCTGAGTTGTTCTATTTAACCAAATCCTCTGATAAAAACTACTACATTAATTTTCTAATGGAAAGAAGATTCTGCATCATTACATCTAGCATTTTTGCATGCTGTTTGGTTGACTTGGCGGGAAGTGGGGTGAATTACTCCCTTTACACTTTGTTTGGAGAAAGATCTATGGGAGAGTTTAATTGTACTTTATTGGAATTCATGTTCCCTTAATCAGAGACCTCGATCTTGAGACCAGCAGCCTCAGTAAGGGCTAAAAATAAGAAAAACAAAAATTGCAGAGGATACAGAAATCCACTTTGTGTTCATAATTCTGCTTTTATCTTGGACTGTTTCCACCCCTTCTTTTCCACCCTGCAAACATAAGCATCCTGTAGTGGCAAGTACTCTGGGTTCTTTTGCCAGGAGTCATCTAAGAACAGTTTCTGTTGAGTACAATTCTAACATCTGTGAAATTGCTGATGAAACGTCTGCCGACTTTTACATTGCCAAAATTTCCCTTCTTATTGCAGAGGTGTGCTAGGGGACTGATCTTGGTTAATTTTCCCCCGAGTCTTTAGTAGCGCAGGACATTCATACTTTTCCTGCAGCCTTGTTCTTCTATTTAGCCAAGTCAGTAGAGACACTCGTTGTTACTGCGCATGAGATCCTTGCCAGCTTTCAAACTTAACCTCTTTCTGTAGTCCCGTTTTGGCTTCCTTCATGTACGTGGGGTCACTCTGCCATGGCTCAGCTGGCCAAAATGCATTTGTTCAGAATTGGGAAGGGGTAGGCATGGGAATTTGGCCTAGACTGTCAGGCCTGGAAATTTTCAGACCAAATAATTGATTTTTGTATTACAACACAGTGTAAAGAACATTGTGTAATGAACGGTGTCTCTAGCAGGCCCGTTCTCAGCTGTATATATGCTTTCTTTCAGATCTAAAAGCGTGACCAGTTCCAGCAGCAGTAGCAGTTCCAGTTCGGCTAGCGATTCCTCATCTGACAGTGACGATTCTTCTACCTCCTCTTCTGACGATGACAGTGACAGTGATGAGAGCTCCTCTACTTCCTCATCTTCGCCATCCTCTAGTAGTACTTCCTCTTCTTCCGAGTTCGAATCGGATTCTAGTTCCTCCAGCAGTAGCAGCAGCAGCACAGACAGTAGTTCTGATGATGAGCCACCAAAGAAAAAGAAGAAGAAATAGTGCGGTACAGTTTAGAACTGTTGTTTAGTGAAGGATAACGCTCTTCAAGGATGTTTTGAGCACACAGTTGCCAAACAGTTTAACTGGTCAACATTTCTACTGCTAAAACTTTCTAAATGTTTTGCATAGTCGTTCATAGGACATGAAAGGTATTAAATGGCACGTGAGACTTACTGAAAGAGTATTTTTGTGGTTTATCCTTTGATGGAAAATTTTACTTTTTTAGTTCAAAACTCTATCATCAGATTTGTTTATATGAGCTAAGGTCCAGTAACCTGGATGTTTACATGCTGGAAAGCAAAAGCTTTTTATTGCAGATCATGCTGTGCATCGTATGCTACTATGTTTATGACAGCTTCACTTACGTTTAGAAAATCCTCTAATCTATTAGTAGCAAAAGTTTCCTGCTGCTGGCTGTGGAGCACTGTCATTGTTGAAACGGAATGCACAATGTTGCACACGGAGGGCCTTCCATCTCACTGTTAACAAATGTATGATATGCTGCTGTGAGCTTTTTTTTTTCCCCCACCCCCGATGGCTTTTCCTGATGCTTCCAGGTCGAGTCTTAACTGCAACACAAAACTTTAAATAGTGTTCGTTTGTTAACGATCAATATGCTACTTGTACTGTACAGAGGCTTTAGTCTTTTCGACTCGCCTGTTTCCTTAGCTCATGTATTTGTAGTATTTTCTGAGACCCAGAGTGTCACTTGCACCAGTGGCTGTGGAAGAAAGAGGAGCAGTGCACAGTGGAAGAATTACGGCTGCTGCTGCTTAGGAGTTTCATCTTTGTGCCTTTTTTTGTAAATTAAATGTATCCTAGTGAGAGAAGGGCTTGAGGGGGTGTTTTTCAGAACTCCGTTAGCTTTCCATACAGAACATGGTCAGTACAACCAGAGAAATAGTAGTAACAAACAAAAATGGGCACTGTTTTCAAGGAGATAGGGGAAAGGCTGTTTTCACCAGATGCTCAGTAAGAAAAGGAGTCGCCTTTAAACAGAGGTCCCAAAGCAAAGTGTTTCCCTTTTGATATTTTTGCAGAAAATTGTTGTGTAACGCAAGATTACCAATCCGTGTTGTTGGGCACGTGGTGGCTGGCATTCGAGTCTGCAGTATAATCAGTCCGTTATTTTTATGTCCTAGTGTGTACGTGTCTGTGAAAATCTGGCGTGGGAGAAGCAAGTGAGTGCAAAAAAAAAAAGAAAAGCAGAATCCAAACGTACTGCAGAACAAGTATTGCTGGTTGCAAACTGAATGTTGTTTGTTCTTCTGGTGGATTGAAGCAGTTGGCATTAGTATCTTAATTTGTGATGCGGTCTCCTGAATTTCATATTGTTGGAGTGCCCCTTTTTGGGGAGGGGGCATCACACGTGGAAGAATTCTGAAATATCTTAGGTAAAATATAGTAACTAAACTATTTTTTATATTTTTATGGAAAAAGTAGCGTGTAGAATTTTGAATAAACTGTGCTTATTTAAATGTTTGAAAATACGTATGTTGTGTGTTTTAGTCTGTAATCATTACTGTGTTTTACAGAACACTCTGCAGACTGTAAATAAAATGACCAGAAAATTGTTTAAGTCGTCTTGAGTGAATGTACCATTTAATGGGAAAAGTTAATAAATTATTAAACAGTAGTTGCTAAGTTGATGCTTACTGCAAATCCAGATGTAAGTGGTGTAGTAGGAGTAAAGCGTGTGTGCGGAAGCCCTTTGGAATATAGGACCTCCTGCAGCGCAGGGTTTAGGGCCATCTGAGGGGTTCCAGCAAGGCTCGTGTGATGGTTGGAGTGGGTGTGAAGGGAAGGGAGGGGTCCCCCTTCATTGCAGGGGGATGGTCGCAGGAGGGGTGTGGAGGTCCTGTGCCACGAAGAACCCAGGCTTTAGCTGGGTTGGCGCTGAGTGGGGCGGCAGCGCGGACACGCGGGGGGTTGTGGTGAGCAACAGGCGGCCGTTCAGAAGGGAGAGGCGGGGATGGAGGCTCAACTACCTTTGCCATCCCGTAAAGAGCATGTTGTACGTTTGTTTCTTTAATGCTGCTGGTGTTTGTGTGTAGATGGTTTCGTCAGAAGCGCGCTGCTCTGTGCAAGTACGTTACTTCTCCCCATGATGTTGTCTCTGCCAAGGAAAGAGAAGCTTAAATTGTTGGACGACTGCTAAGTCCTAAAGCTAGTCGTTAAATTCAGGGGGTTGGGCTCCTCATACGTCTGTTTGTTTGGTGTCTGTCTACAGACTGACAAATTGGGTCCATTCACAAGACAAAAGGAAACGCTTGTGAATCAGCAGGAGCTACGATAAGGTAACGTAATTAAGATGGTACTAAAGGGACCTTGATTTAACTTCTGGTCTGCTCTTGACTTGTGGGGATTCAGAGAGATGCCTTACTGCTTTTACTGGCTATCTGATACCTCCAACTGCTGATTAAGTCCAAGACCAACCATAAGGCCCTCTGTACTCAGATTCTTTTTTTTATTAGATGTTTAATTTAAAATACAATATTTTTGTTGTTTTTTTCAATTGCCCTTTCCGTTTAATTTGTCTCTGCGTTCTCTTATCTTCCAGAGTAAAACCCATCAGCCTGTCAAGAGCCTTGCCAGTTCATCTTCCACTAGATCACATCCTGATTTCTTACTAGATGCTTTAATCATACTTTTTTCAACGGGAAAGGTATCGCTTTAATTACTGTCTTCCAGAGCTCTAGGTTAAATACTAAAGATCTTTTTTTTTAAAAAAAAAACAACAAACCACTAACTAGAAATTACTGTATTTCCTAAGCAGTTACATGAGACCTGTGTAGCTCCAAACAGCCTGTTCTAATCCTTCCAATTACAAGTGAAGCTGCCATTGCTAATTGAAGGGAAGCAATTGATGCAGTCTTGTAGAAAACCAGCCTCGGGAAAAGGCATCAGATTTCTGGGAGAAATGCTGCGATCCGATGGGAGAGCAGGAGGAGGGAGAGACAACCTGATCTTCCAGTCCAGGCCTTTATTAAATCTAACATCTGTCAGACTCAGAAACAGGTTTTTGGGTGCCCCCAATGAAACTGCATTGTATAGCCCTTTGTGGATTGGTTTATTTTTAAGGGAGGCTTCCTAAATAAATAGGACTTTTGCTATCAATGGATTTGCTTTATAAAGAAATGATTGGACGTACCTTAACCCATGGTTTAATTTGCTTTATGCCATTACATTTATCCAAGCTTTGCCTTTAACCAGACACAGGGGCATCAGCTGTGCCCGAGGCAGGTCTTCGCAGACCAATTTTGTTAATGGGGATGTGTAAGGTGTGTGTGTGTGGGTAATACAAAACCCAGCGCCGGAATGTGCTGTGCTTTTGAGTTCTGGTGCTCTGCCAGTGACCTTTTTGATATACAATTTTAGAGATATTGTTGAAACCTGGTCAGAACAGGGTATTTTTTTTAGTATTTTCTGTTCCTTTGTTATTCACAGTGTTACTTTCTCAGAGAAGCAGCCTGTGCCTTCCCCACTCTGTAAAGGAGGGAAGTTCCAGGTGCCTTTCGTATTCAGGTAGGTCCAGGGTCCAGCCCCATTTGACTCTGTTTTGTTGTAGTGCTGGCCATATTTCAGTGTCATAACAGTGAAAACAGTTATGAGCTGTTTGAAATTGGCACTAGACTTAAAACTATTGTAGTGTCTTTTTATAGCACTTTTGTAGGAAGGGTCTCTCAAATAACAGTATTGGAGACTCTCTTTTTAAATGCAGATGTAGATTTTGGAGGTTGTTACACTTATGCAAAAAAAAAAGGGGGGGGTTTGCACCGTTCTGCTGCAATTCACTCGTTTCAAACAAAAATAAAGTCTTACTTTTAAAAATATGAACCCAAAGTAGAGCTGCGTTCCAGCACATTTCAAAATCAATTTATGTGGAAGAAGTAGTTTGTTTACATTAAAAATGTTTATATAGTATAGTTGTAAGTTTTGTCAAAAACAGCCTCTTCGGGAGATTTTCAAAGCCACCATTGGAAGTTCTGTAAGGTTGCCGGCGCAATGGGGCTGCCCATGTGGGATCTCCTGGGAGGTGACGTGGGTTGCCGTGGGTCAGGCTGAGTTCTGAATGTGGTGCTCCAACCTGCTCTTTTAGGTCAAAAACCGGCAAGGCAGCGCTCCGCTGGGACAAAAAAACTGAATTCTAAACCCAAGCTGTGCATTGCACAAAGGAGTAAGAGCAGTTCAAGAGCAAAACTGGCACGTAGAACTGTGAGGGGCGAGGACTGGCTCTGGGGGGCTCTGGCAGCGTGGCTGGGGTTGGGGGGATTGTGGGGGGGACCTTGGGGAGGGTGCCTGAGGCTCTGGGGGGGGCTTTGGGGCTAAGGGGGCAGCTGGGGCTCGGGGGGAGCTTTGAGGTGTGGAGGGGGCTCAGAATGGGGCTCTGGGGGTACTTTGGGGTTTGGAATGGGGCTCTGGGGGGTAGCTGGGGTTCTGGGCTTTGGGGGTCTCTGGCAGAGGGCAAGGTCTGGGGCTTTGGGGGGGGCTATGGGGAGGGCGGCTGGAGCTCTGGGGGGGCTCGGGCTGGTGCTCTAGAGGGGGTGACCGGGGCCCTGGGGACCTCGGAGAAGCGGGGCCGGCCGGAGCCGGCCGGGGTTTGGGGTTACCGGGAGGTAGCTTTGGACGGGCCCTTTGTGCGCGGCCCCGGCGGGACGCGCGCTCAGGTCCCCGAACGGCCCCTCGAGGGGCGGCGGGAGGGCCCGGCCGGCAGCACGGGGGGGGTTTTTCACCCCCCGCAGGGCACCGCCCCCACCTCAGCGCTCACAGTTCTTGCCCAAAAAGGCGGGTTTTAGTGGATTTTAAGCGGCCCTAAGGGGGGGGCGCGGGGGTGGCCCCGCCCCTTGTCCCCGCCCACCGCAGCCAAGGGGCGGAGCGAGCTGCAGCCCCGCCCCGCGGGTGTCACGTGCTCGCGGAGCCCGCTCCCCCCCTCCCGCGGCGGCGGCGGGTCACGTGAGGGGCGGCGGGGCTGCGGCGGCGCGGGGGCTGCCGGGTATCGGCGGTGCCCGGCTGCGGGAGGGGCCGCGGCCCGGCAGGACGGGCGGGAGGGCGGGAGGCAGGCCGGAGCCGGGCCAGGGGCCGAGGGCCGCCCGGGGCTGCCCAGGCCGACGTCGCCGGCCCTCCCCGACCTCGCCTCGCCGCCAGCCCGGTCCCGTCCCGCGATGGAGCGACGGGACCCCTGGGGAGCCGTCGTCGCCTCCCGCCTGTGAGCCGCTCCTCCCTCCCCCCTCTCCCCGGGCCTGGCCCCCCGCCGCGGGCCGGGCCCGCCCCTGCGCTCCCCGGGCGGTCGGTGACTCGGCGGCGGCGCCCCCGCTCCCTCGGGCCTCCTCCTCCTTCCCCCCCCCCCCCCCCCCCGCGTCGGGCCGGTGGCGGCAGCCAGGAAATGGTGCGGGCCTAGCGGAGCGGCCAGCCGAGGTGAGACGCGGGCCGGGGGGAAGGGGGGGACGCGCCGGGGCAGGGGGGGCCCGCCCGGTCCGGCGCCCCCCGCCGCGAGGGAGGGGGAGGGCAGGACCCCGCTCCGCCCGGCCCGGAGCCGCCCCCTCCCCGGCCCGGCCCGGCGCGGCTCTCCGTGCCGGCGGTGCCCGCCCGGGCCACGGCCCCGCCGCTCCGGGCGAGCGGGATCGCCCCTCTCACGGCGTGTCTGTCCCGATCCAAAAGGCGGGACCGCCGTGCTTCCCCGGCAGGCGACGGACACGCCGGGAACCGGGGTCGCAGCCCCGCCGGGAACCGGGGCGGGTGCCGGTGCCGGCCATCGCTCCCCGCTGACCCGGCCCGCCCCCCTCACCGGGGAGCACAGCCCGGGCGGCCCCCCGTTAAAACGGGCATCGGGGACGGCTGTCGGTGCTAACGGGGCCGAGGCATCCCCTCTCTTAGCTGCTGGGTTTTAATCCGTTTCCAGTAATTGACGTCAGGGCTTTGTTCCTTCCCCTTTGCTCTCTGTGTTTGAGGCCCTGAGCAGCCCTGGGGACGGAGCGGGCGCTGCTGGGCGCTGCGGCGGCCGTAGGAAATGGCTTCGCGTAGGTGCCGCCGAAGGTCAGGAGAAGCGAGACTCCTGGGGTTATTGACAGGCAATCCCGTCCTCCTTGGGAGCGACGAGGTAGGTGTTACATAAAGCATCATCCCTGGTGGGGATCACGTTATAGTTTGTAATCGGAAGAGCGATCACTTAGCGTTTCCGGAACCTGGGCTGGCAAGTGCTGCTTCTCTTTCTCTTATTCCTTTCTTTCCGCCGGACAAAACAAAGTGAGAAAGCGTTGAGACGTGTTATACAGATGTTAGTGCGTTCGGCTGCTGTGGCTCTCGTTCACTTCTTGAAACAAGAAAGTGGTTAACTTCATTTCGGGGGAAAACTGAGAGCGCTTCGCCCATGTCTCAAATACAGCCTGAAGAGATGGTGGTCGAATGAAAAGAGAAGCTCCGCTTAGCAGGTGTGGGCCCCTCTGTTTCATAAGCCCGTCTCCTCGGCTTATTACGGTCGTGTTTGATCGTTTACTTATGAAGTCTCTGATGGTTTTAAATGTTCACATGTTTCCCCTGATGTCAGTCAGACCTCCCACTTGCCTCTGTGCGAGCTGAACAGGCACTTACTCAGCATCAGTAGTCTCTGAAATTAACTTGTTCTGCTCAAGTCTGTGCTTTTATTTGTCACCTTATTGCCAGCTCCCTTCTGGCTACCCAACTTCTCCTCACGGGGATGTTGCGGGCTCCTTGCGTTTCCTTAAAACTTCTGAATACTTCTCTTAAGTCCCTGGAACACAGTGCTTTGCAGCCCAGGGGCGTTATTGCGAAATAGGGTCTAGTTGAGTGCTTTGGGGGAGTGGTTGTAGACATTTTGTTATCTCCTCTGATGAGAGAAACATTATTAAACTCACAGGGCTGCTGTTGCATCGTCTGCCTCAGCAAGGTGCGATACATACAGTCTTAGTCGCGTAGGTACCGTGTGCGGGCATTATACTGGGGTTGTGCAGCGGCGCGCAATGGCAGTTGTGCAGTTCTTGTTGGTTGGTAACAAGAAACGAAATTTTACCCTTTGGCGTTATTAATATCTTGGCTTTATTAATGTATCAGCATTAATTTTTATTATTTCCTGACTGCGATACAATGTCTTTGCAGCTTTGTGCGAGAGCCAGCTCTCCTCTGTTCAACAGTTTTAGCAATCGTGAACGAACGTGGTAGATGTCAACTCTGCTCTCAGAAACAGTTTCAGGTCCTTAATAATTCCTTTAAACATCTCTGCACTTCTCGTTTTGTGACTTTTCTCCAATGTCTCAAACTTTGAGAGAGCGAGACTGCGCCCCTGGAGTAGGTTTTTGTGCAAGAAGGCATGCGGCAACCCAAAAAAAACCACCCCTAGCAGTTCATATCTGTGTGTTTTGCATTCTTCACAGTTATAATGGTCTGAACTTGATAAAGCGCGATAAAACTTCATTGAAATATTACTCGGATTTCTAGGTTGTCTTTTTAGTAAGCTAGAACATACAGATGCTTTTGCATGGTTATGACCGGACTATTTAATGAGAAGACGCCACATCTTTTTATCTGCAAACGCCATATGCTTTGCATCGTTCAGGTTTTGTAGATAAATAGTTGCAGCAGAAATCTGTCCTGACATTACAGTTGGTAGATAATAAGTTGGCACGTACGCAGTAGTTCCTTCTTCCTTTTCTAGCTCGCAGCTGCTGGCAAGGATGTTCTGCTGCACTTTGCTTTCCACCGTGGTTGCTCCTGGCAGTCGGATGTGACTAAAGACATAGGTCGACGGCGTGTGCGTTAGTGACAGAGAGAGCAGTCTGCAACATCTTTTGAAGCAGGCAGGGGACTCTGACCAAAAGGTGGTGAAAGTGCTATGTCCGTCCCCCCCCCCCCCCGAGGTATTTTCAGTGCTTACGAGAGTTGCCGTAGCTGCTCGTATCTGCTTCTGATGCCTCCCTTCCTTTCTTTCCTCCTCATCCTCTTGTTTTGTGAGTTTTTTAATCATTACTGCTCCTACTCTTTTCTCCAGATCACTAGAAGCCTATGGTGTTGAGGGTAGAAATACTAACCAGTGATACGTGTATCTGAGGCTGAATCTTGAGACATGAAATCAGCACCTGTCCTACAGGCCCTTGTTGGGCATGTGGAAGAGGTACGAGCATCTTTCAAGAGGCCGCCTCTAACCAGCGGCAACGTGTATGTAGAGCTGGGAGGTACGTTAGTGGCACAGCATCGTATTTGGGGTCTGCCTGGCTGAGGATGTAAGAATAGTCCTGAGACTTCAGTGAGTTTGAGGTTTCTTTTCTGTTGTAGTAATTGTTCTCGGCCACATAATTTCAGATTGTTACTCACATGTGGTTTGTTCTACAGGCAAATTTCCTTTCTCTCATGTTACTGTAGTCTCTCAGTTACCTTCAGCAGAGTCTAAGAAATAACTCAAGTTGAGTCCATCTGTCTTGTCGTTCAATTTTAACGTCTGTCTTGGAGTTTGTATCAAGAAAGAAGCGAAGTTGATGTCATCTTTGCCAAGCAGTGCAAAAAGAACACAGCAAATTGTGGGGAGACGGAGAGGCTGTAGGACGAAGAGGGACTGTATGGAAATGAGTCAGGAAACTTTTAACAGGTTACATTTAGGTAGAGGAGGGTTAGATGTACGTAAAATATATCGCTAACTGTGTCAAAATAAGAAAATAAGGAATCAGGTTCATAGAATTGCAAAACTGAAGATGAAAGAACTTAGCGGGCAATGGTTCTTCTCTTGCAGGATTGTTCCTTCTCTGCAGTTACTAATGACTAACAAGATGCTGTCCAGCTTGTGAAATGATAGGGGTTCTCTCACTGCTTAGGAAATATAACTGCACGGGCTCCTTCCTGTCGTAAAACTTTTCTCGTAAGTTTAGTCAGCCTGTGTTTTTAAAGCAGTACCGTTCTCTTACTGTGCCTCTTTCTCTTATGGGAATCCAGATTTATTCTCTTTTTAGATACTCGAACTAGATGTACATATTCCTGTTGAATTAAGGTTTCCCATTTTGAATAGTTGTATCAGTGCTCTCTGAAGCGAGAATCTGACGTTGCCTGTGACTCTTGCAGAGGTGCCTAGCACACAGCACGTAGCTGCAGCGTGCACGGCTTGCTTCCTTGCCTGGTTCCGTGCCAGCTTCGTACGTGCTGTCCAAAATTCCATTTTCCCCATAGCTGCGATATTGTTTGCCTCGTGCACTCATGTCTAATTTGGTGTCTGCCATCTCCCCAGGCTCTTAAATTCTTACTACTTTCCAAATTTCTTTCTCCAACTTTGTGTTTCAGGCCTAATGCAGTGAACTGTATTTTCTCCCCAAGTGCATTAGCTTGTAGTCCTTCAAGTTATCATGTCTCCTGTTCCTACTTGATTCGTTAATTCTTGCTGATGAATGTAAAACCTGGTTTATTAACTGGCAGTAGTGCCAGGTACCAACAGGAAAAAAGAAAACAAAAAAATCTCCCTGTGTTTGGTACTGTACAAACATTGAATAAGAGAAGTTCTTGCCCTGAAGTCTTCAACTAATTTTCTTCTGTTAACAGCTCATTAAGAAAAGTTTTCCTGCACTTCTTTCTGTTGAGCTATGGTACCCAAGCCAGGCAATACCTCACTCGACAGCTCATAGCCCCCTTTTATTGATCTCTCTCTGTTACAGTTCATCTCAGTTTTTATTCATGCCATAACATTTATTGATAATTTACTTGAACGCCTTGCTTTCTGTGTTTTATAATTAAACAACTACAGAGTGTGCTTTTACTGATACTGTAATCCTGTAATGATTGAGTTTTTCAGGTCAGACTCTTCTATAATTCCAAATCTCTCCCTGGGGATAGCTGGTGTACTCTGCAGCCTCACAGCAGTCTCTTGCTATCTATTCCCAGTACTACACTGGGGGCTTAAAGCCTAGATGTTAGTGGACAACAGGCCAGAATAACGGAGCGATTCTCGTCAGTGTTAGCACTGTGTGTGTGTTTTCCTGCAAGGGATTGATGTTTCCCCCATTATCTGCAGTTTCCAAGAGCAGCTTTAAGATGAGCGTCTTTTAGACTGGACTTGAAACTCCTCAGCTTTTAACTTTAGTGGCTTATGGGGGCAGAAGCGAACCCTGAAAGTGCATGTGCCCCTCCTGAAGCTCCGTGGAGTAGCTCTTCTGGGAGTGGGAGCAGTGTTGGAGAATGCGTCAAACCAGAATGGAGCCCTGAACATAGTGCTTTCAAAGCTCTGCAACTTTTACTGTATATGGCGTTAAAATGAGAAGGCGCCCAGGTTTTGGTGTGCTGTAACTATATAGTCTCCTGGAAGCGGAGGTGAGTGTTTGGTATTTCACTTTAGTTGGGTCATAGGTCATTTTATTTACATACGTTTTCCAATTTTAAGGGAAAAATACTAGTATGTTTAAGTTTTAGAACCAAACCTTGGGAAAATAGTGTTTCTAACCAGTGACCGGTTAAATAGTACTCTTCAGACAGGAAAAATTGCTTAAACTTGCCCTTAGCTCAGATTCGAAGATCTCATCAAGATAAGTTGTTTGCTATTACTTTCCTCAACAGTTTTGGTTCCTGCTGAAACTCCCCACCATTGAATAGTCTCTCTTTCCTACTTTTTCACTGAAGTATAGCAGGTACATGTGAATCTTTACTCTGAGAGCTGAATCGCGATCTGTGATCGGGCAGAGATGTGGGACATGGAAGTGTGGTTCGAATACAGAAACCAAATACATACGAGGAGGACGGAGCAGAAGTTTTGTTGCTCCTCTAGCTGCGCAGAGTGTGTAGATACCGAGGTAGTAGGCACCTACCCATAGATAGACACATACTCATAGATAAATGTACAACCACCCCGAAGCCATTTAAGGTAATGTTAGTGTAACTGGTCCTCCAGCATCAGAAAATCTGGAAACAAGTTGTGATAGCTTTATTTACCCTAGCAGGCAGTTAAATTCGGTGCTTTTTCCCCCTTGTGCTTTCAGGCTGTGTAGAACAGTCAGAAATGTAGAATGCACTTTCCTTAGTGTGATCCTGTTGCAAGTGTCTGTGTTAAAATGAATATTTAATATTTATATTGATTGTCTGCAATATTTTATGTAAACTGTGCTTCAAAATACTAAGCATGTACTTTCACGTATGTCAGGCTGTTACTATAAAAGCTCCACAGCTGATCGTAATTGTACACCTTTGTACATCCACATGTTTGGTTTTTTTTTTTGTTTCTGCATTTAATTTAATTTCCAAAAGACGTTAAAGAGATTTCAGTGACGGAAGTGCTTAAATGGTTTTAATTAGGCTTTGATGTGCACAAATCATTAAAGCGAGTAGGATGAGGAGATAAGAGTCCCCACTTCTCATCGCATAGTTTGGCTGCAGAGCAGCTAGGGGAGTATTTTTCCTATAGGGGAGGACAAAATCAAACAAAAAAAAAAAGCCACATCAAAATGGGAATTGAGTTTTTGTGTGATGTTACGTATTTTGTGGGCAGAGAAGTAACCAGAGTTTCTGGAAAAAAAAATCAGAAATGTGCCAATCTCATTTTCCAGAGTTCCATTAGTGTTAGCATAAGCATTTCCTTATTTAAAGGTAATTAAAAAATGGCTTGGTCAAAGTCCAAACCTGAAAAATTGAGCCATTAAGATGAAAATTTCAGAAAAATTGAATATGGAGAAATGGGTTAAAGGACTTAATGGAAGAACACGTTGTAAATTTAATCTAGCAAGTTGTACTGTGTTTGGCATAACTAAGAATAGTGACCCGATGGGAGTCGCTACGGTTGAAAAGTGGTTGATTTTCACAAAGGTGCCATAATGTTATTTTATTCTGGTAACTTCTAGGGCCTTAAAGCATAAAGATTGGCCAAGATGAGATGAAACGGACTGATGCTTTCCCTGCCTCGTGTCTTTTTGTTTTGATGTGCTGGGTGGCCCTGTACAGACAAGAGCCTACTGACTGTTTTATCTGCGTGCTTCTGAGTAGGTTTTTGTATATTTGGGTGGGCAGGGGGCTGCTGGTGGTGAGGTTTCCTCTTTGTTTGAGATGTACCGTTAAACCATGAAGTTCGCGTGTGGTTTGTACGTCAGTGACGTACGTACTGCTGCGATCCACGCTGGCTGCAGGAGGAAAGCAGTTGGGCGCTGAACCGGCTCGGTGTGGTGTTCTGCGTTGACTGGTGAAGTTTTGGAGCCACTAGATCCCATTTTGCTGATAGATCAACGTTTTAATATGGTGCTAATTTATCCTAACGCGGTGCAAACTATGGCGTAGACAGCTTTTAGAAGACAAAGGGTGAAAAGGTTTTTCCTGGAGCAGTGAAGATTTCTGCTGAAAGGTCTGCACCAATTATATTTAATGAGGAAAAAATGCAAGAAATTTGTATTGTGTCACCTCCTTAGCCAATAATTATTAGAAATATGTTTTACTAGGACAGTTTTAAAAAGTAGTCTTCGGCTTAAATGTGTTAATTACTAATAACCTCCTAAAAAAGGACTTTTTTTTCTTTATCTTAATTTTTTCTCCAATTTCCTCTGTTTTAAGAAAAACGTTGCATTCTTTTATGGCCCCATGAAGCAACATCCCTGCCAAATTGACCTTTAAAGATGTTTTCATAGTGTCCTCTTCACGTACGTAGTAGGCCCCGATAGCCTGTGTTGATTTTTCTTGCTTGTTTGGGGTTTTTTTTGATAAATCCAACTGCCGTTGGCTCTGCCGAGGCAGGGAAGCGGCGCAGTGTGGGTGGTGGGGCACGGGCACGGAGAGGGGAGCGCCGGTGACTGCCGGGACCTGCGTGCGCTGCGTGGCACTCCTCGCTCCGCACGGCGTGCTCCAGCATGTAGTTATTCAGAGGAATGTTAAAATACATTCAGTCATGATTTACTGACAGACCCGAAAACTAAAGATGGTCACAAATGGGTGTGGTTTAATCACGGTTTCTATTTAAGAGAAGACGAGTACAAAGTTTGGATCTCACTGGATGGTGTAATGGGGTGATTTCTTGCTAGCAGGAGTGTACTTTGTATTAATACAATTTATTTTGATCCATTATAGAGCTTAATATTTTTTAAATTATTATGTGTAAGTAAATAGTGAATCATATCTTAAAAAAAATTAATCTTAGCTTGCGCTTAATAGAGTTCAGTTTATTCAGCCGTCAATAAGGAGTTCCCATCTGTGCCAGGTGCCCAAGAAAGGCAACAAAACTGTTTAATTGAACCTAGTTTTGTCCACCGTATCCCTGGAAGCTTTAGCAGTGAGAAGCTTTTCTTGCCATGTAATTTCTGTAGCATTTAAAAGCGGTTTTATCTGTTAACAGAGACATTATCAGGTTTAAGTTTTGTAACAAACTGACGTGCTGAAAGTCTGTGTGAACCGAACTGGCCGATTGCGTTAAGTGTTTTGAAATTCAACTGAATTTTGACAAGACTTTTGCAAGTGTTTAACTTCATACAAGAAAAAGCTTAACTTCTTTCTTTGATGGCAAGATTCATTGAGTTTCACTGACTTCAAATTCTATATGTTATGATTCTATGTTTTGCAGTTTCATGTCTGTCAAGTCTTTAAGCTTATAGTTAAAAATATGTTAGAAATAGCAGTTCAAAACCTGCTTGCACAACGCCTTTACTAGTTTATCAAATGCAGAAGTTGAGTTTTTAGTCTGGGTAGACCAGGATCGGTTTACATATCTTCTGCAGAAGATACTTCATCATTATTATTGTTCACAATTATCCCATCTCTGGTGTAACGGGCGGCGCCGGACGGCAGTGGGTTGCACGTGAGCGGTGCTGGTGCTCTGCGGGGACGACCACGAAGGCACCGTTTGATTCCCAGCTGCCCTGCCTGGGACGTGGGATCCCTGTAAATGGGGAGCAGCGCAGGGCATGGACTGTCCGGGGGGGGGTCTTTGATGGCTCAGCCTCTTTTTGGTGCTTAAATCGGGTAGACCTGGAAACAGCATGACTCCCTTTTAGGGCCATGGCCAGGAAAGTGAGAAAAAGCTGTAAGAACTTTTTTTTGGGAAATAAACCAAAGCCAGACACCCCAACTTAATGTCATTAGAGGGGAAAAAAATTATTGAAAGGGTATTTGTATAGCTAAATTAACACTTATCAATTGTTTTCCTGCAGTAATTGATACTATAATAAATAGCTTGATACTCAGTGGCTGTTTTTCTCAATCTGCTTTCAGGGATTATAAAATACAGGTGGCATTTAATAGGTAGGATGAAGACTTTCCAACTTTTTAAACTAGTGTTTGTTTGGAAGCACTGCACATCAAAGCTGTGGCTTTCCTGCTGAATTTCGGCGTACCTCTGTCGGTAATTGCGGTCCCTTCCTCTCGCTTCAATTTATTTTCCTCTTTGTCTGCAAATCTTAAATACTCCTCTTCTCTAGTGGGTTTTTCCAACGTTTAACTAATATGCTAACTAAGAGTTAACTAATAACTCTTGTCATCTTAGGGTACTTATAACTGAAAACTTTCTTTTTAGATTTCAGAAAGTATCCCAGGTCTCTGAGCTGTCACGGCATTCACATATTAATAGCAGTTTTTAGACAGGTGACAAACGGTGATGAATTTGGTAAAGTTTTACATGCAAGTCAGGGTTGAAAACTGGGAATCAGAGTTAAAGTTCTCTCTTTTCTGGTACTCAGTATTGTGGATTTTAAGAAGTCTATGAACCGTGCCAGTTTTCAAAATGCAAAGCAATCCTAGAAATACCGTGACCACTAACGGGAACAGTTGGTGCTATGTGAGGTCGAGCCGTCGCTTTTGAAAAGATATTTACATGCCGACATGCATGAACTCATTTGGCTTTTTGATGCTTCCCCTCTACTGCCTTTGGTTGCTCTGCTAACAGTCTGGAAACATATTGCACTTTGTTGTGCTACTCAGTATTTTTGTAGCATACCTCAAGTGTTTTACTGTGTTTCTGAAGCGAGTTAAATCACTAAATGGTGAAGTTCCTTAATGCTGGCTAGGCTGCCGGCGTGCTCAGCGGCATCCTTCTGCTCTCGTTCCATCAGTCATAACTGCGCTGCTTGTCACTTGTTGCAGACAAAGTCCACCGGTGACGCTGCGATGCAAAGAGCATGGGCAGTAATTTAATGAGACTTATGTGGAGATGTTTTTTGTTGTTGTTGTTTTGTTAGGTTTTTTGTTGTTTTGTTTTGAAGAGGTTGCAGGACGTGGTTTAAGTAGACATGGTGGTGTTGGGTTGACGGTTGCACTTTGATCCTAGAGGACTTTTCCAGCCTTAATGAATTCTATGATTTTTATTCCTGCTCTCTGGAGCTGATCTGAGCTGAGCTGATCTGATGCAACCATGGAGCATTCAAACTTATCTGTGTTTAAAAATAACCCTGGCCCCAAAATACCTATTTTTGAACCTGCGCAGATTTCCCTAATTCGGCATAACCAGCTCCAATGAGTGGCCGTGTCAGCACAACCAGGAGGGCGGTGCAAGGCAGGAGCACGGCACGGGGCGGGAGCTGCTTTGGGGATCTGCCCTGGACCAGGGACTTGGAACCACACCCGTACCGTACTCTCAAATTCTAAAAATTGCCTTTTGCTTTGAGTACCGAGTACAGCTGGGCACAGGATGTATTAATAGCCCCAAAATACTTTCTCACTGATGGTTGTGTTGTGTTGTGAAGGTGTGTCAAATGAAAATTGTGTTTAGAGAATAAGCTGTGCTTGAAAGGGCAAGGGGAAGAGGCAGAGGCGATCAGTGTTTATACGGTGCTGTCACGTGGAAGAGACCTTACTCCTGCGAGCAGTTAGAGAAGATCTAAGTGGTTTATACCGTGGCAGAATTTATTATCTCAAACCTTGATGTTCGTTTTATTATGTTACGCAGCGGAACGCGTGAACCTTGGTTACGATAGGAAGTCCATGATGACTGTCTTGTGAGGCAGTGCAAACAGATGGTCTTTCAAGAAGGCTGGAGGACATGGCAGTTGAACCTGGGTAATGTGTGTGATAAACTTTTTCCCTCCTTACTTCTTCTGTAGTTCTGTTAAGACGGGAGAAGGATGTGAACCATGAATGTGATTTTCCCCTTTTGCCTTCTCACTCTCTCAGTTTAGATGGCACCTCGGTAAAACATTGCCTACTGTTTCAAATCTTAAACTGAGCCTATTTATCAGGGAATTTCTGTGAAGTGAATCCTTTCTTAATGCTCATGCCGTAGAGTTCATAACACTCCAATGTAATGATGCTTTTATGAAAGTAAATTAATGTGAGGAAGTCAGAACTATAATAGCAGATTAATGTTGGATGTCTGAATAACTATTGCTTAATAAAATTTAAACACCAATTGTCTTGGCTTCAAAGTTTAAACAGAAGAACGTGTAGGCACAGGAATTTGGTTATTAAGTTTCTGCCCAATTAAAGTGCAGAATATTGTTGGGAAACTATTAGAATACACTTCGGTTAGCCTGTGTGGACATGAAAAGATTGCGTGTAAAAATTTTGGGTTCATGATGCTCCATCTTTGCACTGTGCAAATTATAGAATCTGCCAGGGATGGAGAAGTGAAAGGATGAGAACTTTTTTGTTTGAGTGTGAGATTGAACTGGGTTGAAGTTTGCTGAGTTGAGATTTGTGTGAGAAACAGATTTGTGTTCTCAGTGGATGGCGGAGCTCTGTTGAGTTCGGTCTGGGTTTGATACCCTCTGAACTGGAGGGTGTCAGGGCTCGAGCTTCAGATGACGTTAACAGGAGTATCATTGCCTTGGTTAAGAAAGCCTCGTATCCCTGAAAGTAGCTTTGGTATTGCAAGATGGAGCAAATAGGAGATGCAAAGACTCAGGAAGGCAGTGTTGAAGTTCTGCTTCCATGACAGCAGAAATGAGCTTTACTTCCCTCTTCTGGCTCAGGCCCCATTGCTGATAACAAGAGTAGATCGAAGCTCCTCTGTCTTACCTGACTTGGCCTTGTGGTGGGTGCAAAAAATGACAATTTTAGTAGAAGATGGCTTTGGTGGAGCACAGCGTTAGAGATACTCTTCCTTTGAATCAGTACCGCCACTGTTGGGTCACTCCTCTGGGCTCTGTGCCGTCTGCCTGTGCCTTTGCTTTGTGGCAGGTCGCGGGATGGTTGATGGAGGATGGAACTGTCCTCTGCATCCACCTAGAGAGGAGGAGAGAGCTGTTACTTCCTAGGCTTCCCTATTTCGCTACAGTTTCTGAAGAGACCGGACAAAAAGGAGGGACTGAAGTCAATGTCCTGCAAGCAGCTCTGCTCTCTATGAACAAAAAGAGCTGGGAACTTTGTTGCTGAGTGCCAGGCAGCTGTTGCTTCTTCCTGTCCGTAAATGGGATAGAAAAAAGAAAAATAGGCAGAGCTGATAGCCTCAGGTCTGCTTATCTTCAGAGGAGATAGGGACTATGTCTTTGGGTGGGAGTTACCAGGCTTGCAGGAGAGTCTGGGTGGTGCAGTGTAGTCCCTTCGTGGTCTTCTGTGCTGAATCAAGAACGACACAGCCAGCATTGCAGATGGTTACAGCTTGTCCTTGACAGTGACACAAAAACCGACACCTGTGTAAGGTTAATCAGGGAGAAGGGGGGAGCAGATATTTTCCCTACCCTGTAATACTTTTGAACAAAAATATGATGCTTTAAAGAGTGGGTAGTTCTGGATCCCTTAAGATCCCTTGAGTATATTACATCAAACCAGTCTTGGAAATTCTTCCTGGATGTAAGCAATTTTAAGCTATTTTAGCAGTATGTTTTAGAAATGGACTTAAAACTTTGTTTTAAATGAGCTGAATTGCAGCTAAGTTAGAAGTTTCCTCCTTAATCTGGCTTCTAAAATCCAGTTGCTGGGTGTTAACTCTTACCTTAGTCAAAATACAGCCCTCGCTTCTATGTGCTGAATCTTGTGTGTGACAAATAATATTCCCATTTCTCATCGGAACTTGTTTAATGAGTTGTTGCACTTACAGAGCCTCTTTAGTCCTAAAGGATCCCCAAGTCCTTTTTCAGTAGTGAGTGTTGAGTTACAAGCCATCACTATAACTCTTAAACCCATCGTTGCGGTGCGGTGGCGTCTCAAGTAGAGGATGCCGGCTGGCTGATACTTGGGTAACCCAGTCCAGCTTTGGGGAATGAAGGGGGCAATCTGACGTACAAAACCAAAGAGCAGGGTGCAGTTACTCGCGTCGTCGCTGGACTGAGACGCTGGAATTAACAACGTGCTTTTACAAAAAGTAGTGTGAATTTTTTTCTGGACTAACGGTGGTGAGGGATTTGTGCTCATTTGTCTGAGCAGCAGCGGCAAGTCCAGGCGTGTAGTGCTTTCTTGGGGATTTCTGCCGTGTTTCGGAGCTGAGCAGGAAGAAGTGCCTATGGCAAGCTGCGAGCTCTGCCCTCCCTGGTAGTTCTCATCAAACATTAACCTGACCTAGGCCAACTTGGCGGTTTTTTATTATTTATTTTTTTGGAGCTCTCCCACCCTCACAGTACCTACAAAGGTGTTCACGTCCAGCTCTTAGAGCTTTGTGATCGCGTTGTTGAATGTGCAGGAGGAACCCCTGACATGAAGGGCGGGATAGAAACATTTGTTTGTGTTATAGAAAGGAGGAACATTTATGTTTGTGTTACAGAAATGAGAAATATTTATGTTTGTTAATGGTGAATCAGTGGTTTGTATTTGTAAAAAATTGTTTTGTAAAGAAGTGGAATACTTTGTGCTTTTGAAGTGCTTTTCCCCTGTTTCTTGCCACATACGAATATTATTTGATTTCTCTGTAAACTCTTGTTCTTAGTTTTGTTCTTTATTTCAGTGTTATAAAACTCTCTGAAGACGACTTTGATGATGGTAGTGCTTGTGTCTGCGACATTGTGATTGTCCTTTAAGCTGTACCAGGAGAAGCATGCTCTTTTGTGCAAAACTGTGTCATCTCAGTAGGAAGTGGTTTATTTTTTTCCTGCAGTTTTTTTTTAGTTTATCATAACATAGAAAACTAGAAGTTAAGGCTACGCGTTCACTTTCATGTGACAAGTATTAAATAGTTCTTGGTGACACCAGACCGTGTTCCTGTTTTGTGTGTCGGTGGGTTTTTGTTCATTTTGTTGTTGCGGGGCAGTTATTTCTTCAATTTCTCCCTTTTTTTAACTGCTCTTATGTGAGTGCATTTGTATTAAAAGCTGACAGAGTAGCATTTTAGGGTTGAGTACGTGATTTTAGTGACAGGATTAGGAGTGATGCCACACTTGATGCACAAGTTGGGAGAAACATGCCATGCCAACTCCTTAGATGCTCCTTGTTATTCATGGTACAAGAAAGAAAAATATTTGAAATAAGTACAGGAACCTTTGGAGGGAGCCTGATGCAGCGTTAAGGCAGTTTCAGGTATTTTTAAATGCCTTCTGTAAACATATCGTTCCTTATTACAAGCAGGATTTCCAGCTTTTTTTTTTCCCCCCTTCCTTTTTTAAAAGAAAACAGAAAATCGGCTGAGTTGTCTGTGCTTGGTGCAGCTGGGTGTGCCCTGCACAAGCACTAGATATTGTCTGTTCTCTCTGAAAGCTGTTTATCGTTCGTGGCCAAATGTTGTCAAACAAAAATTGGGTTTCATCGCAGCCAATTAACCGGCACTGGATAAATGAACTGTTTGATTTCTCTTGCTTATGAAACCGATACAGGCAGAAAAAAAGCTGGTAAGTTAAATGAGGATGTCCTGAAGGAAGTCAAGGTGTTGTAAACATGCTTTGAAGACCCACTAACGCTTGGTTGAAAAGCGGTGGTTTTGGAGTACTTCTTACCGGGCTGCACGTGGTGGGTTCCTCAGGTGGACCTTCACCTTTGATGGTTTTGCCTTACGGTGTCTGGGAAGATGGAGCAATGCTGCTGCCGGCGAGGGTGCTGGTGAACTTGTGCAAGGACAGGCTCTCGGATGCCTGATGTGGTTCAGGAGGGGTGAGAAGTCGGCTGTTAGTCCTACGCCTGTACCCGGGGATTGGCCAAGGTCCTCTTTCCTTTAACAGCGTTGCCAGTAAAACTTTGGCAGTGTGGGTGTGTTGTTGTTGTTGCTGTTGTTGTTGTTTTTTAATAAACTAAAAACATGGTCCAAAAGTCCCATACCTGGGATCTGTCCCCCTGCCCCAGAGTGGAGGGAGTGGGAGGCGGGAAGCAGGAGAAGGTTGCAGTTCCATAACACGAGCTATAAAGTCCAGGATGATGATGATTGCTTGAGTGAACTCCAGCCAAAGCCATGCCCTTTTTGGATTAAGGATGAACAGAAATACCAAATAGGATTTAGTAAGGTGTTGGAAGGAGGAATGAAAATGGTGTTTCTTGTACGGATGATTCGAACCATGCTCGACTAGTTCGTTTGCTCGGTACATCTAGGTCAGCGGTTGACAGCGGTTAAAGAATACGCAGAAGTGAATTTTGTGTCAGAAGTTTCTGTGAACATCCTGATGAATTTCCTTCTGTCTTTCAACTGTTTGCAGTGAGCTGGAGGAAAGGCACGAGATTTGGACAGAGACAGCTGTGTAGTGAGGTGGTGCACGAGATGGACTGTGCAGAGCACAGCCCGGCTCACTGCAAAAATAATGACTCAAACCATATAGAACTAGACTTTCTAAAAATGGAAATACTATGCTGTGCTTCAGACCTGTTTTCTAATTTCTTTTAATTTTTGAACTTTTCTTTCCCCAGATGTGGAATTTAAGGTGGCTTTGGTCCTTGCTGCGGGAGCATTAGTTTTGTCTCCCTTAGCCTGGCTCTGCTCCTCCTAGGAGTTCACACTTTCGCTCAGGCCTCCCGGGAAGAGGGAAGGGGAAATTATAGCAGGATCCTCTTGATAGCAGCAGGTACAAGTCAACAAGTTCTTCACCTTCCACTTCCAGGCCTGGTGTGCAGGGAGGGAGGAGCAGAGATGCTGCCCTCTTGCCCAGAGGGGTGGGTAGGGGTGGCAGGAGCTCGGCTGCACCAAGCTGCTCCGGGCTCTTTTATCTTGTGGGAAAAGTTTTAAATCTGGGGAATGGGTGTGGATGTGGGAGAGGGAGACGCTGTTCTGCCTCTGTGCAGCTCTGGCTGCATCTGCAGAGCTCCTTCCCACCAGTCAGCGATGAAACTGGGAGGGAACGGAGCCTCTCGTGCCAGCATGAGACCGGCTGGTGTCCACTCTGACTTGGGGCGAAAGAACCTGGGGACCAGCAAATAGTACATAACTTTGATCACAGTAGTAGAGTTTTGCATAGTGGATTTTAAAAGTTTGTTATAATTACAAGTGGTCTGAAAACTTAGTTTTGCAATTTCTGGTATGCTGAAGTTAATTGCTAGCAATGTTGATTTAGTAGGCATGCCTTAGTCTTCTGCTTTTCAAGGCACCTCTACTGCTTGCTTTTCCTGAACACGGGCAAATTTATCTTCTGTTACATTTCATGACTGTGGAAGGTACAAATTTGAGTGGGAAGTTGTCTGAAGTACAGAGTTAAGAAGGCCCTGCTAACTTCATTTATTTACACATTTAATGCTAGTGTGATTTTAATAGCTTAGTACATATTGTAGGCCCTTAAAATATCTCTGTGAAGAGACATAGAAGATTAGATAGAAAAAAGTCTAACTTGGATCACACTGAAATTACTGTCTTTAATAAAAAGTGTTAAAAAAACCCCCACCCAACCCTAAACCCAATCCCTGACAGTCAAAATGACTACCCATGAAGATATTTGTCATTTACTGTACTACAGAAGACTGGGAGGAGGGGTAAAAAGCATGATTAGCTGGTGTATTTCTGATGCCCAGTTTTGCCTTGACCTGGCAGGTGTGGGCAGATCCGCTCTGGTTTGCTCCAGCTCTGACCTCAAGTGGATCTTTGCTATAACGTTCCTTTCATGTGACAGCGTTGGTGCAAATCTTGGGTTTTTTTTGTCGGGCCCAAGAGTTACAGTAAATGTTGATAAAATTTTGAAAAATTAATCTTGTATCTGTGAAAAAATAGGAAAGGGCTTTATTCATTTTTAACCCTCTATTTGTGAAACGTAGATGTAAAATTCTTCCTTAAGATTATAATCTTCTAAGTGTATAGCTGTATAGAATTCACAATCTCCGTGTACTGATGTGAACAAACGACTCAAAGGTACGGTACTCCTATTCCTTGACTCACATTTTGCCTTTAACCATAAAATGGCATAGATTCAAACTGTTCCAGTTGGCTTTAACTGATCAGTGTCTATAATTAAATCTGATATTTGTCTCTGTTTAAATCTTACCTGTGTAAGAAACCGGGCTTCACTCTGAAGAATAAGCTTTTTAAACCTTAAACTTTTAAAACAAGTTTGCCGTTAATGTCAAAATGATGCGGGCAGTTTGCTTGCCACGTGCCAGTGTACAGGTCCCCCTCTCAGTAGGCAGCCTTGATGCTCACTTGCAATGACGTGAGTTCAGCTGATTCCAGGATAACTGGAGGAAGAAAGTGATTTTTCACATGTAATTTAAAAGTTCCCATATTCATAGGCTTGATACCAGCATCGAGTTGGATTATGCTAATGCTTCTACCTTGTTTACAATGCAAATGGTTCCAGTGCAGGGAACTACAACAAGCCCGTTGCCTTAAAAAGTGTCAAAGATTTAAACATGGGTTTAAATTTAACTGTGGGTTTATTCCGGTTTTGGCATCCTCTTAGATTTCACTGTATTCAGAGTAGTAGACAAAATGAAGCCAAATGAGTAAGACATTACAGTAAGAGGCTAAAACGTAATTAAGGTGAAAAGACTAAAAACTTGAGGGGTAGGTTGAAGTTGTCTTTTTTGAAATGGAATAGCTGGTTTTGCATAGCTTTCAAAGTAATGCTGTAGCAAATATTTATTTTTTTTAAATAATCAGGCAGCTGTCTATAAACATGAAATAATGATTTTCGAAGCAGACAACATTTCCATTTCAGACTGCAAATTATATGGAAGAACATCTATTTCTCTCCTGAAAGCACCTACCACACTTTTTTCAGATCAGTGAGGCACATTTATAAAATCTCTTGATATTGAAGTGTAGCACATGTTAAAGGAGGTAGTACCACGTTATTTATCACCTTATTTTGTTTACTCCTTTAAGTGCCAATGCTTTATTGAGCTCAAAGGGAATCTTTTCCAACTTTTTTTTTTTTTCCGGTGTTGCAACAATTTGACGTATTTCTGTTAACCGAGGCAGCAAGACCAAACTACAGCTAAAATTTGTAAGAAAGGAGATTGGCAGGTTTTTAATCTGCGTTTTTGCAGTAGGAGAACACTACGGTCTGAGGCCAAAGGTGCAGTATTGCCAGAACTTCACTGAAATTAGTGCTTTGACTAGAAATGTCTTTTGGGAGTCAGGGAGACCTGGGAACAACATCAAAGCTTGAGGTTAGGATACGTTGGAGAACGGGTGCCAGTAAAGGTATGTCAGCGACAAAAATAAAACCAAATCTACAGCAGAAGGCAGGCACTGAATGGGTGGGGGGACAAGAGAGTAAAATTGCAGAACATTTGGGGGATGTAGAGGAGAAAAAGTATTTTAGAAATGAATGGGAGATGTACAGTGTGGGTTGAAATAGCTAGATGATTCAAGCAGGTGAAATGTTTTAAATAGTTACTTGCCTGAGGACTTCGTGGCTTTTTTTTTTGCCTTTTTTTTTATTGCTGCATAAACTTTCCCTGTTAAAAGCTAGCTGTAGATTGTGGGTTATGGCTCTTCTAAATGCGAGGTGTCTTAAATTGGACAAACATCTTTTCAGTTTTGAGGAGTTACAGTCGGCAGGGGGTTCTTAACTGAGGTGATTCTTTTGGCAGAACAGGGGCAGGGGCTCGCTGTGCGCACTCGCATCCCTCCTCATTTCCTTCTGTGACCAGAAATCATTTTTTTTTATTCGTAGCAACATGAACCGTGAAGACCGGAATGTGCTGCGTATGAAAGAAAGGGAAAGGCGAAATCAAGAAATTCAACAGGGTGAAGAAGCCTTTCCACCTAACTCTCCTCTCTTTGCTGAACCATACAAAGTTGTGAGTTTATGCAGTTCTTACAAACGCAGTTTTTATAGCAGAAGTCATATTCAGATTTGTAGTTAAAATTTATTTTTATCTGCATTCTTTTTAGATCCACAGCTTTTAATGTCAACCAGGTAGGGGCAGTTACTAACCGGCTCTGCTGGCAGATTTATAGCAATGCTTATGAAGGAGGGGCTGCTTTGTAGGGAGTGAGAAAAGGGGTGATAAAATCATAACTATTTTTTGCTTTCTCCTGCTTTTGCTACAGTGACTCAAAACAATCAAACTGTCCATTGTGTCGTGCCAAATGGCCTTTTTTTGGGTACTTTAGCCTGTTGCTAAACTTTCTAACCTTCAATCAATGTAATCCAGACCTGGGTAGACTCAAAAAGAGAATGTTTAAATAAGAGGTTAACTTTAAATGCTGAAATGCCTGATATGATAGAACTGCCAGCTTTTAATGAGTATGCCGATTGTTTGTATCTGATATTTTAGTTTGCTTTGAAGGAGTCGACTCTGTTTATGATCTCGTACAGCTTTAAACCTGTGCTAGTTTCCTTCCAGGTTTGATTTGCTGAACAGAACTGGAAAAAATAACCTAATTCTGGGATAGCTAAAAAAGTACTATTTAAGATTTTTTCATTATGCAGCTCAAAACTCACTTTGAAAGTAAACCCGTGCCCTTACGACAATTTCAGCTGGTTGTCAAGAATCAAAACATTGTGACTGAAAACTGGCTTCCTGTAGGAGGAAAGTTGAGAAACGGTTATTTTTAAAAAAATATTATCATTCCTATCCTCCATTACTTTACTGTGCTCGATAACCAAATCCCACATGTACGGAGTTAACTAAAGCTGGTTGGGATATATGGCTAATGATAGAGCATACCTGATTTGGAAAACAATCTAGTTGTATAAGAAAGAACCCATATAACTGTTGCCAACAAGAATTATGTTGGTATAAATATCAACTAAAAATTACATACAGTGGTGAGGTTAAGCTGATTTTATTTTACCATTAATTAAAACATTTTGGGACTTATGCATTCTGAATTAGAGAAATAGTCTCTAAGGTGACAGCAGGCATCTACAATTTTTAAAGGTCCATCCAGCTCACCAGTGTGTCATTTGAAGCACTGTCTAGTGCTGTTTCGGCTGTTCCTGCTGCTGAAGTACATCTTTTCCTTAGGCTTTAGGAGGTTAAATTACGGCTTTAGGAGGTTAAATTACTGCTTTAAGAACTAAAACTGGGAATTGTAAACAGTGGGGGGAAAAGGCATGGATGCTGGTCGTGGTCTTAACGCTGAAATTTAGATTAACTGCAGTAGTTGTCAAGTCAGTTCACTGAAGGTGAAGTTGTGATATTTTTAAAGCATTATTTTTTAAAAAAATTATTTTCACAGACCAGCAAAGAAGACAAATTGTCTAGTCGTATTCAGAGCATGCTTGGTAATTATGATGAAATGAAGGATCTTATAGGAGACAGATCGCTACAAAAGCTTGTTGGAATTCCCAAACCAACTGTACCATCAACACCAGATGAAAAATCAAACCAAAGTTTCTTTGGTGATCAGAGACATAATGCTAGCTCACACCAGAGCAGCAAATGGACTCCTGTAGGACCAGCACCCAGCACTTCCTCGCAATCTCAGAAACGGTCCTCGGGTTTACAGAGCGGACATAGTAGTCAGCGTGGCAGTGGCAATAACACTAGCAGCAGTGGCCAGAGGCACGACCGCGACTCGTACAGTAGCAGCAGCAGCCGCAAAAAAAGCCAGCATGGGTCCGAACACTCCAAACCCCGTTCTTCCAGCCCTGGAAAACCATCTGCTGTTTCTTCGTTGAGCTCCAGCCATTCGAGATCTCATGGAAATGATCACCACAGCAAAGAACATCAACGTTCAAAATCTCCCCGGGATCCTGATGCCAACTGGGACTCTCCCTCCCGTGTACCCTCATTTTCAAGTGGACAACACTCTAATCAGTCTTTCCCACCCTCACTAATGTCCAAGTCCAGTTCAATGTTACAGAAACCCACTGCGTATGTAAGGCCAATGGATGGGCAGGAATCCATGGAACCAAAGTTATCCTCCGAACACTACAGTAGTCAGACCCACAGCAGCAGCGTGAACGAGCTGAAGCCTAGCAGCAAAGCACATCTAACCAAGCTGAAAATACCTTCACAACCGCTAGATGTAAGTTGCCGTCTGATTCCTGGCTTCTTAAATGTAAGTCCCTTTGGGCTGGGATTTTCCAGCTGCTTTAAAATCCCAATCTACATAACCAAAATTTAGTTTTTAGTAAACACTTTGGTGGTGGTTTTTCTTATGTGTGTGTTACACAAAGCATTTTAAGCTTACACAGTGAAGACCTGTATTTTAAAAGGGGAATGTACAAAAGTAATTATTTTTTTCCTTTTGCTTCGTCCACGTGGATACTTTGATTTTTTAATTAAATAAAGGCTATGAGACATTCAGAAAGACTAACTTAACCCAGAGGGGCTAATTTTCATACAGTATTTTTGTAGTCCAAGGTCAGTGAAATAGTAGGATATTCACAAGTATTCTGACAAGCTGGATACGTATATTGTCATTACTGGGAGCCATGTTGTCTTAGACTAGTGATACTATCTGCATATATCAGATCTTCCTTTGAAGTGTGTAGCAATTACTCGATGTGATTATTATACCTTCACCTCGGGAAAATAAGCTAACCCTAAAGCACACAAATTGAACAGGGTTCGGAACTTGGATCAGGTGTGCTGGGTGCAAAATGCTATTGGGTTAACAACTTCTAGTAGTTTGGTAATTCCTGAATCGTTAAGGCGCAGCCTGACTGCAGGCCCCTTACAAGGAGAGTGCCTTTCTCATTGCATCTCCTATTTAACTGCTTGAATCGCGGTAGCTAGAGCAGGGCAGTTGTTCCTGGGATATCAACAAATAGCAAAATCAGATCCAGGGCACAGGTAAGGAAATTTGAAAATAAATCATTTTCTTATTCGTGAAGACCTTTGACACGCTAAAGCCGATGCAGAGTATCATATAGTGTCTTTGCTTCCTTTCTGCTTGTAGCATTCAGGGATGCAGAAGATTCATAGTTTCATAGTAATTGCTGTTTCTAGATTCATGCTGTAATGCATGTTTTACTTCATAATGCAGTTTGTCATTACTGTATATTCACGGTCACACATTTGAATTCAGATGTTATTCACTGGCTTCTTCCAGGAAATGATTGAAAGCTGCAATTCTCCTTCCCCTCTCTCTAGAAGTTTTTAATATCACTGACTCCCTATGATCACTAAAACTGTCAAGTGAAAAGTAAGAGATTATTGTGGCAGTTTTATATATCTCATGTATTTGCTTTTCATAACTGGATGTGACTCATACCATAAAAGTACGGGTCTATGATATTAAAATTAATGTTGCTGAAAAGAATTAGCAAGGTCTGTTTGTATCTATACAGAGTCCATATGAATCATGATAAGGATTGAAGTTTAACTGTATCTAGCCCCTGGAATCTTCTAAGGAAGATTTGCTTTAGGAGGTGTTAATGTTGAGTTTTGATTTGTAGGCATCAGCATCTGGTGATGTGAGCTGCGTGGATGAAATTCTAAAAGTGAGTTCTCTGTTTTTGTTCATAACTCATTTGTTGAAAATACAAACATTACTAAGGAGGGGGAAAGTACTCTGCAGTTGATTAATGCTTTTTAAATTGACTTGGCTGCAAGTTGTTACTTGAGGGCTCTTCAGTTACTCCTCTAGCGCAGGTAGACTGGGGAAAACGGGAAGCAGAGCTGTGTGCGAGCTGGGCACTGGGCATTGCTGGGTGTGCGTATCATCTGCTGGATATCCTCGCTCCGTTCCTGTTCTTCTAGACCCACCTCCCTGTTAACTTAATCAGAATTACCCATTTCTTGCACCAAAACACAGTCCTTACATTGTGATAGCTTTTCAGATTATAGTAATTTTTTTGCTACCCCACGGCAGAACTTTCCCTTCTCTGCCTAGGTTATTTTCGCAAGTTGTTTTACCCCTCATGTTATCCCCTGGTCGTATGTCTACCACCAGAAAAGAATCAACCCAGATTCCCCGTGAGCATTTCCATGGCTTATCGTTTGCTCTGACCCTCAGTACAGTACTCCAGGGTCCTTAGGGATGCTCTAATGAGAGAAAACAAGGCACTTTCTTTCCAGCTTCAGGCATTTGATTTTCCCCTTTTTCCTCAACTTCACAGGCTTCCCTTCCCTAGGATTCCTCTCTTTACCCCTATGTCCTGTATGTGCTCTTCACAGTTCGAAATGGTCAGACTCTGACTTCTACTGCAGTTTGTTCAGGCCAACCAATTTTACTGATTTATGCCTTTCTGCTTGTTATTATGTCCTAACTATCTGTTCTCATGGGTAACAATTTAAGATTTAGGTTTAGGTGTAAAATCTTTGTTACACATTTGGGAAATTAAGATTTGAATATAAAGCTTAGTGAAGTGTGGACAATGAACTGGAAATTGAGAGACAGGGTTACCATTTGAATCAAGATTGTAACTTGAAATCTTTGCTTTAATTTTAATAGCTTTTCTTTTTTGTTCTGGTTGTAGGAGATGACCCATTCTTGGCCTCCTCCACTGACGGCTATTCATACGCCGTGCAAAACTGAACCGTCAAAGTTTCCTTTTCCAACAAAGGTCAGTCCTGTAGTCAAATGCTGAATGCTGCTGAAAGCGTAACTCCTATTAAAGATCAGGATTTTGGAACTCTCTTAAATTCGATTCTGTATAGTTCTGGGTTTGTTTCAGTGCTTTGTATCTCTTTACCTTGCTTCACAGCAACATTTGTGAGCAGTAGTCTTATGAAGAATGTAATTGTTTCTGTTCCGGTTTACACACACACAGCAGCCTGCAAAGATGTCTATAATACAGCTTTCCTTTTGCTTTTTAATTTTTGCTTCGTAAATTCCAACCTTCTTCAGGATACTTCTGAAGCTTGAAAATGCCATTGAGCCTTTTTCCCTATTAGGGAAACACTTTGCACCATTTTGTGTAGAATCAAGCGTTGCGTTTACCTCCATCTAGCAAAGCAATAGAGGGGGGCTGGTAAACGCTAAGAAATTTAAATGTAATTTTCTGCATAAGCTGAATTTTCCTCATAATTTGAAGTCCGTTGATAGTTCTGTTAGATCTTGTATTTTCAATTAAAAAAAAAAACCAAACAAACCAGTTTTAAAATCGGATGTTTTGCTAACGAAATTTTCAGCTCACTTTTTCCGAAAGATCTCTTCCTATAACCTCCCATGTACTTAATAACGACGGATGTGTTTAAGCTATTAATTCTAAAGAGAAATCAGCCTCTCTGTGCTGCTGTTGACAGCACAGGGCACATTTCCAGGAGACCTGCCTGAGCTGACACCTCCGAGGAGGGAGTTCTCTTGCTCTCGGCTGCTCGCGCCCTCCCCTGAGGCTGGATTTGGCAGCCCCAGCTGCGGGGTTTCAGGGCAGACTGGCGCTGGTGATTGTTTGCCTTGACATACAGCTCTGCAGTCTGCAGCATCTTGGAAGCTGATGGGTAGGCAGGGTGGAGATAGGCAGAAGAGATAGCTGTGGGTAGCAACTTTAGCAAGTACGGTTCAGCTTGCGACAGCTGACTCATTCAAGAATCCGTATTTTGTTCCTGTACCTACTGATTACCAGTAAGAGATTTAACTCGACAACATAATTTTTCTCCAGACTCAACATATCTCTGAAATGGATTTGGGGTACTCCGCCCCTCATTTGGCATAACTTCAGAGTGAAGAAATTATGCTGTTTGTCTTTTAAAACTTACCTTCGTAATAGTTCAGACAACACCTTTTCTGACCAGACTGCTGTTCTAGAGCACCGCTTGCTGCTATCAGTTTCCTGTTTCATCCAAACTGCTCACCAAAATAGTTCAGTGAAGTATCATAAGAAGATCTTCTCAGCGAGGTCTAATGCAATCTGCCTAAACAGATAGTCTTACGTGAACGCTTTGACTTCACCTTCTTTTGGCCAGAGGTTGCAGGTCCCGTGTTGTACGTGTACCTCCACAAAACTCCTGCGGACTGGTGCGAAATGAAGCGGTTCAGGTTCTTGTCCTGGCTAAATATCCCAGACGTCCTGTTGTCGTTGCCCTCCACGTTGCTTGTTCCTGCCTCGCTGCATCGTGCTTGCTTCTCTCCAGTGAGCTGAAAATGCAGAACGGACTATACAGTTCAGCTTTACTTTTGAAGGCATATCTATAAATAAATCTTGTCTATTTTCTTAACACGAGGTGAATATTAATCTTGCATATATTATTTAGTCAGGCTTTATTTGCTGTGTTATATAAAACTGTGAACTTGGAAATAATTCTTACCTTTTGTTGTAAAGAAAGAAATTCCACGCCTTTCCTCATCAGCAGAGGTACTTATTCCACTGCTTTGAGTACTTATTCCTGAACCTTTGGGGCGATATTTTCCCTTCACGCACTTTTGAGCACACTTGATTGTAGGGTTGCTACCCCTTTGCTTGTTTCTGCATTTCTTTGGTATTTGACTCAGTCTGGGGCGGAAGAAGGTGTGCAGAAATATATGTCCCTTTGTGACGCAGAGAGAAACTACGTAAGATTGCGCAGTCTTGTTGATGTTTGAACAAAAAAGGTAGGTTGTGGGGGTTTTTTTTTGAACCTATCAACCTGGATTGTGTTTCTTCATCCAGTTTGCAAAAAAATTCCATTTATGGCTGCTCGGAGTCTTTTGATTTTTTGCCAGCTTTTTTATTTTGTGGCTGCACATCTTAGCCATGGAACTTTGTCAAATTCTCTCTCTGCATCCAAAGCCTATAATTTCCTCTGCGTTCTCTCCTCTGTCATTCTTGGCAGCAGGATCTTCGGAGAATTCCAGCGAGTTAGCCAGCCATAGGCTTGTGCAGTCTGGACCCAGAGCAGAATTCAGAAAACAAAACAAAACAGTGGTTTACTTTAATCAAGCAGTACTGTTCGAGGAAAGCTGGTTCTCTTTAATACACTGCTCAGTTTATTTACAAGTAGTGTGCTGCAGTGTTTCACAGCATTCCTCTTGTGTGCGGGAGTTTTATGCCTGCGTGCATAAAAATAAGCACCCTTTGGTGGACCAGTTGATGTTATTTGTAAGACTGCTGGGATAAGGTGATTCTTCCTATGTGTAGATAGTGAGTAGCTTGAAGGGACACACTCTCCTGACCAGGGCCTCTCTGCTTTACTATAAATATGTCTAATAACTATCAGGAAGTTTTTGAATCAGATTGTAAAACTCCATGAAAATAGGTCAGGGAAAGTTTTATGGATGCGGTGGAAAAAATGTAGATTCCTGAGTCTTGATAAAAAATGTTATCCAATGACCTAACACTCTATAATTTTATCCTGTTTCACTTTTTTTAAGCCACGGGCTCGCAGTCAAAAACTCCAGAAGTACTGGCATGTTTGTAAAATATATTAAAAACCCCCAGCTGTTTGTTAGAGGAGGGTGGAAGTTTTTCCTTTCAAAGCAACGCGAGAGCCGAGGCAGGTTCTGTGCCTGCATACCTGTGCAGTGACCTGGAGGTCTCTGAAGAGGCGGATCCTGTCTCCAGGTTTGTTTGGCGCCCGCCGTGCGCTGGGGCTGCCAAGAAGGCCGGCGGTCGGGTCCCTTGGTCCGCTGTTATACAGAAACTTTCTTCTGAGAAATAAAAATAAGATCTGACCTGAGATTTCAAACAGTCAATGGAAATGGGTCCCATCGACCACAACCGGGCCTACTTCCAAGCTGGTAGCCTACAGACGAGAGTTGGGTACCCGGCTGCCGTCTGTCCAGCCGGCGAGTGTTTTTCTCTCCACAGCTTTTATGTTTGAGTCCAAACTGCGATTTTGTTTCCTGCTTAAGTGTCTTCACTACCTAACCTCAGCAGTCTATTATACCTTGGTTAAAAGGGTTTCCTTCCTCTAAGTTGTTTTTAATTTCTTCTCTCTGAAGTAGACCTTTAGAAGATACTGCTGTAAATAACTTCAAGGTTGAAAGTGTAGTTTTGGGGTTTTTTTTCAACCTCTTTTCTTAAAGAAATACGTGTTCAAAGACAAAATAGATGCAAGATACCTGGAAAAAGTTGCACATTTAAACGTAACACCTCGTTAAAGTGCATTTAACCGAAAGACTGTGCTATGCCCTTGAAATAGGAAGCTGACTAAAGTGAGCAGTTAGGCAGGTGCTTTCTGCAGAATTTGTGATACATGTTTTGGTAAGAACGAGTACCAGTTCCTCATCTTGTGCTCACCCCAGCGCAGTTGCTCCGTAGATGTGGTGTTTGATTACTGTGTGGTCTTTACTTCTTTTTTTGACTTAGAGTTTGTCAACTTGTGTACGCTGACAGTGGAAAACGGCAATCAGGGAATCACACTTGCGCTCCTCGTACCTATGTAAAAGATAAAAATAAGTTTTTATTTTGAAGGAAGTGCAGCTGTTGGGTTTTGTTGAAGCCAAAAGGCTTCTCTCCAGTTTCATCTTCACTTTGCACTTGGAACAGAGGTTAATTTTATTTTTATTGTTTCTTCCTTTCTTTCAATTACTAAAGATTAGAGGCATTTGAAACTCCTTACAAGGAAAGCTCCCCATCAACAAAATACTTCCAGTGTATTACTGCAGTTGCTTTCCCTTTTGAAATAAAAAGTTAAGAGAAATTAGAAATATCTACGTGTGCTTTGCTGTGTAAAGCTTTTGTGTGTTTAAAAAAAATTACATTTTATAAATTGTGTCTGTACCTGCTGCACGTCACTGATGTGGCTGTTTGGGAAGACTGGTTCATAGGCAGCCCCAAAGACCTGGAATTCGTTGTTGAATTGTAATTCTGGTTTGCCATTGCCAGAGCATTTAAGTCAAATGTGTGTGTATAACTTTATGAATTGAGTGAAATATTTTCAATTTTTATTTAAGACGCCAGTGTTTGTCCTCATTTTAAAATGAGGTCAGGAAGGTCCTATTTTAAAATGGCACTCTAGCCTAGAAGTGGGTTTTCAGTAACTCAGTAGCATCTGCATATTTGTTTGTTAAAACAATATTTTAGGGTTTAAAAAAAATTTATAATCTACTGTCTTGGGAGACGGAATTGGATTTTCTGGAATGAGAATACTGGAGATCATACAAGTGCTAAAATTTGCAAGGCTTCACCTTTCACGGTTAGATTTATAAGTAATGGATTCGTTATATATCAGAGGAAGTTATATATCCTTGTTTATTGGCTTTTGTACAAGTGAATTGTCCGATTACGTGAAGGTCTGGCCTGGGCGGGGGGAGGATGTGTTGGCCAGCGGTGCCTGGTTGCATCTACCAGGGACTTGCCTGGAGCTGCTGCAAGAAGGGGTTTTTGGGCAGAGTGAGCAGAGCTGTTTGGATTTTGACTTTTGTTGTCTCCTGGGCTCTGGTGTCGCCGAGATAGTTGTTACTATACTCAATGCTTGACCACCATGATGCTCTCTGTGTCTGAAAAAGGGAAATGCAGAGAAAAGAATTAGAACAAAAATACATAAAACTAGTAGCAAAGCTTTTCAATGTGTGAGGAAGATAAACATACTGAACGGTTCCTGCCCACGCTAAACATAGGTGAAGATGGGATTTATGGAAGTTGCAGGGATTTTGGAGTTTGAGCTATCACTCAACTGCACATGGCCCTTCTTAAAACCAGGCGAGCGGGAGAGCTGAGGAAGAGGAGCGTGAAGCACTCCTTCTCTGGGCTGGCTGGGCCGTTACGGCTGGTGAGGGGAGTTAGGACCCAGATAAAGAATCGTTCTTTCTGTTTTGTTGCTAGGTTTTTTCCTTTTTTAGAGGTTAGGTGCCATCCTTTAAGTAGAAAGAATATCTTGCTTACAGCAGGGGTTTTGGTATGTTAAAATTCCAAGTGAAAAAAACCCACTTGTGATCTTTTATTCCCTTAGGAGTCTCAACAGTCCAGTTTTGGCACTGGAGAACAGAGTAAGTATATTAAACTTCCTGTAAAATGTTTAATATTTTTGTTGTGGTTCAGTACTCTTAGTATCTCTTAAGACGTCATATTTTTAGAGAATGAGGTTTTCCAGACTGGTCATAGGATGGAGTCTGAGTTAAAGTTTTCTGTACTTTCTCAGGTTCTAACCTATAAAACAGTTGCTTGGTTTTCTTTGCCATTTCTTGTTGAGATCTAGAAAGTTATGACTGAGTCGCAAGGTTGTTAGTGTCTTCTAGGAAAAAAAGGGTATTTTTTAATTTGTCACATTTTCTAATTCTTGAAAAAAATGCCTCTGTGGGTGATCAAATTGAAAATAGCAGAGTACTAAAACCAAACACCCTTTAAAAAAATCCGACTCCCTGCTTGGGGACGTACTAGAAACCAAAATAGTGCTTATGTTTATATTTCGATAGAAAAAGCACATTGCAGTTCCACTGTTCGTTCTCACTTTGTCATTTTAAAATCAAGAGAGAGAACAGGTCAAGAACGCATGTAGTAATGTGCCTAGTAATATCCTTGAATTTCTTGTCCCAGAACACATTTTCAGATTTTAGACAAAAGCAGCTTTTATTTCTCTTTAACTGTATTGTTGTTTGGAATATTACTGAAATTAAGACTTTAACACAGGTAACATTGAATTAAATTTGTGCTGTTACCTTCCAAAAGTCTTTCCACTCCCTCTTGAAGTGATTAAATAGTAAAAGAAGAATGGTTTATTCTTAGATATTCACAAGGAGCTTAATCTAAACACCTGATACAGTAGGGAATTAAGGAAACAAATTAAAACTTAATTCTATAATGCTAAACCGTAGACTTACGTTATAGGAACAACTGATCTTTGTGTCAATGAAGAGGCAAGGTCAGTCAGAACACAGAACCAGTTTTTAACTCCCATTTAAATTTTCTGGGAAACTTTTCTCAGCCTCAGTTCTTGTTTCTGTAGAACTATGCGTAGCTGTCTGCCAGAATTAAAGAAGAGGGAAGGAAAAATAACCCCAAACTGAAAAGCAGATTATATCAACATGTATTCCTATTGTAAGAGCTGGCTTCTGAGTTTGATTTCTGGATCTAAAGATTGCTCATCTGCTAAAAAGCTACGTAGGCATGCTGAAACAAGTCAGAGCGTGACAGGCTCATCTATATCCCGTATCCTGCACGTAGAAGGCGATAGATTAATCTTGATAGAAGCAAAACAGTTTTCCAAACCATTAATAAAAATTGTGTATTAATTTAGACAGCGATGACTTAAATAATTTTCTAGATTTTCTTGATTAAATTATTTGCTGTATTTGTCTCTGCATCCACTCACTTCTTCAGCCTGTGGAAGATTGTACCTCACGTCAGCTAGTTATTACTTTCTCCTGTCTACTCAGCCGTTCTTGGTTTATCTGAGACCGTATACCTGCGGCAACTTCGGAATGACTTCTTTTCCTGGCTGAGTTTTCAACTGTGCGTTTCTTTTTTTTATTCTTCTAGAACGATATAATCCTTCATCAAAAACATCCAATGGTCATCAATCCAAATCGTAAGTGGCTGTTGAGAAAACAATTCACAAATAGTCAAATTTTAAGAGATTTGGAAAACAGCTGTTTCTTCTACTAGAATGTGTCCGTTCTTGCACAGTCACTTTGGCACACTTCTCCTTGACTGGCAGAAAAAGGGGATCGTCTTTAAGCAGCCATTTTCTGGGAGAGCAGGCCAAATATTGCGCGTGGGAGCGAGTAACAAATAGCCTGGGCTGCCTTTCTGTTCCCCTGTTTCTTGTCAGTTGTCAGGATAGGTGTGCAAGGGTTTGCGCCTTGGAACCAGCTTGTGAACCAGAAAGGTATCAGCGTACCAGAACGGGCGGGATGGGACGGGACCTACCAAACGTGTGCATTGCAGAGCTGTTAGCTGGAAGCTGCTTGTAGCGGTTGCACAAACAGGATGGGGAGCTGTTTTGTGCTGGAGGAGACAGTAAGCTGTGTTTGGGGTCTAGCTGAGTTTGTTCTGCTCAGTCTCCTAACGGACTGACAAACGTTTCTGTTAGTTATGCAGAGAGATCCAGCATTTTACTTTGTCAAACATGCAACTAGAAGAAAAAATAAAAAGCAACTGGAATATTTTAGATGGCTGTAGTCCACCATTCTCGTGCCTGAAAATCAATGATATGCTGTTAAAAGGTTGTTTCCAAACAAGTATGTCCATGAAAGGTTTACCAGCTGGTTGTAAGTTTAATGAAAGTTGTAGATTCTGAAAATTTGTTATTCTAAGTTGACGTTTGTTGTGATGCAATCACAAAGGGAAGTCTTCGCTTGTCTGTGCACGCGTTACAGTATTAGCAAGATTAAAAAGCGCATGACCTGTGGGAAGGGAATAGGACTAAAAGAAACCCCGCTCAATCATTAGAGACTTACAGTTTCCCAAAAACATGTAGTTGAAGATGCTCATATGCAGCCAGTTCAACAAGTGGTAGAAATGGACGTTCACCATTTGGCTTTGCTTTTGTACAGACTGCAAAGAAGGAACTGTGCTATTTCCAAAGCTGGGGAATGCGAGAACAGCTAAGAACAACACATTGGACGTGTGTTGAACTGGGGTGCATGGGAAGACAGTTGAGATGATGCTTACTGTGACAGTACAGTTTTAAATAATTAAAAAAAAAAAAAGTGGTTGTGATCTGGTCAAATAAAAAAGGTGATAAATGCATCTTTTATAAAGGGGAGCAATTAAAAATATTTCAGGAGCTAGATCCTAGAGGCTGGTGTTTCTTTTCAGATCATCAGTAGAAGAGCTATACTGTGAAACTCGAAAGTATTAGGCTTTTAATCATTTCTCATTTTCTTTCTCTAGGTGTGAATCGAACCAGACAGAGTAAGATCTTTTATTTTTGTAATCAAAGGTGTTTTTTCAGTAAGCACAAAGGCCCTGTCCCCTGCTACACGTTTTCAGTTGTTCGCATATTTTCAGTGTTGTGAAACTCTGTGTGTGTGTGTATGACTACCATAAATAATTATGGCTTTGAATAATAATACAATAATTATGGCTTAGAACAGTTGCACTGTTGCCATGAGACAGGAAGCAGCCACTAGTGTTACTTTTCTTGATTCTATTTAAAACAGTGTTCTTGGCCATTGTGTGTGAGACGTTGAACATGTGCAAGTTAGCTCCTCCCGCATGAGTAAATTGTGTCAAATTTCCCTTCTAAATTTAACAGAATGGGAGAAGGAGTCAAAGTGCTAGAATCCTTGTTCTTCTCTAAACAATGACTTAACTCACCATTCTTAAGCATTAAATGTTAGAATGGTATCTTGTGGATTGCACCCACGCAGCCTGCCTCGTAGTGTAAACAACAGCGTGTTGAAATGTAGAAGAATGCTTTGAAAGTAATTAAAGTACGTGGAAAAACTTGTCTCACTTTCTCCCTTTTACTTAGTATGTTGAAAGATGACTTAAAACTTAGCAGTAGTGAAGACAGCGATGGAGAGCAGGTATGTTCATTAACCCGGAGTTTCAGAAAAACATAGCGAATGCATTCACGGTTCAGTACTTCAGCAGCGCTCGGTATTCCAACGGCAAACTGAGCAGCTTGAGGGGAGATTTATGATTAAGAAACGAAAATCAAATGGAATGTTTTCAGACAAGCCTCAGGTGTTCCGAAATGTAAACTTCGGAGAAATTACGTTTTGTGAAAACAGTATGCTTTTATCTAGAAAATCTTGTTTTACTGATTTCAGATGGGCTTTCTCTGAACATAAAATGGCAATAGTGTGCTTTAAAACATAGGTAATGGCCCACCGTTTAAAGATAGAACCCTTCACGGTCTGCCACTCCGGCTAAAGAGTAGCACACCACTAGCTTGGGACTGTGTCTGGGATGATAAGGGATACTGAGTCTGTAACTGGGAGTATAGCAGCACCTTTATTTTTATCAAAAAGTCTCTTTTTTCCTCTTTGTCAGTGTTAACTTTGTGCAACTTCTGCCAGAAATAGCATTTAGCACGCTAAATTAGAAATACCTGTAGGGTCTGTGCTAGCCCGCAGTAATCCACGCTCCTCTTTTTGTTTCTTTTCTTCCTGTTCCCAGTTCTAGTATTTGGTTTTCACCTTGTGGAAAATTTTGAGAGAGCGCATTTAGTTGGTTAACTCCTAGTGCTCTGGGCATCTCGGGAACAGCATCGTAAGATGTTGAATCGTTTGATTGAAAAAGATGGAGATGTGGTGTTAGTGAGTGGTGGAAATAGGAACTCTTAGAACTGTAGTCAAACCATACAGGTCTCTGAGATAATAGACTTGTGTTGAAAACTTGGAAAAAATAATTCTGTTTTACTTTGTAAGGAAAATACAGACAAATTTAAGCTGCTGCAAGTACTGAATTAAGATGCTATTCAGGCTAAATTAAAAAAATGTAAAGGCTCTAAATCGATGCTTTGCAGTTTAATTGTGTGTACGATCCTAAAGTAACTTCTAGAACCTTCATGCTCTTTCTCTTCATTGCAGGACTGCGATAAGACAGTGCCAAGGAGCACACCTGGAAGGTAGGCATTCCTGGTAGATTGTGGCACAGAAAGCAGAGCGGCGACATCCAGCCCAGTCAGCACCCTTGACTGGATCTCATTTCTAAAATTCATGTTTGTCTTTTGTGTTAAAGCAAAAGGTGATTAGAATATAATCAGTGATTGAAACCTGCAGATTATATGAACCACTTTGCGAAGGGGGGAAAAAACAAAGGTTGTTGTTTGTTTCTAGGGTGGACTGTGTTCAGTTATGTTGAATTTTCTAGTAAATGTTAATTAAAATACTACTACTTATTCCTTCTAATGAAAGAACTTCTAGGATATATTTGTGCCTTGGGTAGTGTTTGTTTATTTTTCCTCATTTTTTTTTTTCAGTAATTCTGAGCCTTCGCAGCATAACAGTGAAGGAGCAGATAATTCAAGGGATGACTCGAGCAGCCACAGCGGATCTGAGAGCAGTTCAGGGTCTGACTCTGAAAGTGAAAGCAGTTCCAGTGATAGTGAAGCTAATGAACCATCACAGAGTGCATCCCCTGAGGTAGGATTTCACATGTGTTTGGGCTGTCTTCACTAGCTTGGCGTTAATTCTGAGTTTTAAAAGCAGGAAAAAAAAAAAAAATTTCTCAAACTGTTAAAAAAAAAAAAGTTATACTTACCACCATGGGATCACTTTCAAGATGGAATACTTTTGCTGATGTCCCTGTAATTGGATACGGTAACAGTTCTTATATAAGCACACATTTGATGTTTGACTCTGAGGTGATTTTTACAACCAGCAAAAATCTAGTGGAGTGCAGAAATTAGATGTATTAACAGTAGCTTAAGAAGCTGTGGGCTTTTACTCTGGAAGGCTATGGCAGCAGGTATGGCCTGTTGATAAGTGCTGCTCCAGATGCAGGAAAAATCAGAGCTGTTACTTGTTACCTGTAGTCATCGACCTGTATTTCAGTCGTTATTTATCTCAGTTTTTTTGGTGTACCTCTTGCTTTGGCATGGTACAGCTGTTCCATGGGAAAGATAGAACAACTGTGAAATATTTTCTCTAATGCTGTTTTTTATTTGTTTTTAGCCAGAGCCACCACCAACAAACAAGTGGCAACTGGATAACTGGTTGAACAAAGTTAATTCACATAAAGTGTCACCAGCTTCTTCCGTGGACAGCAATATCCCATCCTCCCAAGGCTACAAAAAAGAGGGACGGGATCAGGGGACGGGGAGCGGGTACACCGATCAAAGCGGATCCAAGGATTCAATTTCTTCTACACCGGGGCGAGATTCCAAACCCACCCAAAAGGGCTCGGAGAGCAGTCGCGGCAGGCAGAAGTCACCTGCCCAGAGCGACAGCTCAACACAGAGGAGGACTGTAGGTAAAAAGCAGCCCAAGAAGGCAGAAAAGACATCTGTCGAGGAGCCTAGAGGAGGTCTTAAAATAGAAAGTGAAACCCCAGTAGACATGGCAACAAATATACCTTCAAACAGGCATAAGGCAGCCACAAAAGGCTCCAGGAAACCCAATATAAAGAAAGAGCCCAAATCTTCCCCTCGGCCTACCACAGAGAAAAAGAAATACAAGGCTTCAAGCAAATCTGCCCAGAAATCCAGGGAATTCATAGAAACAGATACCTCATCCTCTGATTCAGATGAAAATGAGAGCCTGCCTCCTTCATCACAAACACCCAAATACTCTGAGAGCAATAGGACTCCTGTTAAATCTTCCATGGAGGAGGATGACAGCTTTTTTCGGCAAAGAATATTCTCTCCTATGGAAGAGAAAGAGCTTCTTTCACCACTCAGTGATCCTGATGAAAGGTACCCACTTATTGTGAAGATTGACCTGAGCCTCTTATCAAGAATACCAGGGAAGCCTTACAAGGATGCTGATGCACCCAAAGTGGAAAAGAAAAACGTGCCGGAGAAGCACGCGAGAGAATCCCAGAAGCAGCCATCTGACAAAAGTTCTACAAAAGGCAAAAGGAAACATAAGCAGGTGATAATTTTGTAGAGAAAGATTTACTGTTATCTCAGCCCCTAAGTGGATTGCCACTGGTGTCCAGCGTGTAGCCCAGCAGTCCAGGTCATACCTCGGTGTAGTGACTCCGAGGAATTTAGGAGATTACTTGGGCCAGAACACATTGATCATCCCTGTGCTGTTACAGTAGAGACTGTTGGGATTTTCTGTTGGAGTGAGGAGGGGAAGGGAGAAGGCTGCACCTGCAGGAGTCTCAGCCCTGTAGCCCGAGCTGGCGGAGGTAGCGCAGCTTCTGTACCTCTGAGCGCTGCATCCTGCCCTCGCATGCCTCCACTTGATCTGGCACCAGCCCCTGTTGCACCGCAGGCCAGCTCAGGCAGCTGATCCAATGGAAAATTCACCTGAAAAAAAAAAAAAAAAAGCTGTTTTCAGCTGGATCAGCTCCTTGAACCAGTGAGTCACACGATTGCACGTTGCCAGGACGAGGGACGGGGCAGAAACGGGCCTGGGGCATGGCAGCAGCAGAAACCTCAGGGGTGCTGCTTTACTGAGAGCAGAGGTGTCTCTCCATAATGATATTTAATCTTTTCCAAAACAGCATTTAATCATTTCAGCTATAAATAAAAAGCAGGAATACCTGGGGGCAGTAAAATGGACAGGAATCATGGGGGGAGCTGAATGGAAGTAGTACTCTTGGAGGGGGGAATGGTGAGAAGTAGTGGGCAGTGTAAGCTTAAACTCCTTTTAGAAACCTCAGAACATAGACAATCTCTGTAAAGAGCAAACCTGCGACTGTCTGATGGACTCAGTGATCCAGTGAGTTTTTTGTGAATTTATGGTTTCTGTGAAGTTAGGACTGTGGAGCCCTGGTTCAGGGATTCAAAAATTTCCATGCTAGGCTGGATTTCATTCTGAAAATTTCATTTTGACAGAGATGTGGCAGTAGTTTTAAGACTTTGTGGACATGTGAAATCAAAAGATTCTGTGATATTCAGAATGTCGTTTGACTGTCCAGAGGAGGTGGATAATTTCAGTTAAACCAGTTTTCCTGCTGAGCAACCTAAGTAAACTTGATCACTTGCTGAAGTTAGTGTCATCCAGGAGACTTGACATGTAACTGCAAGCAGAGGTTTCTCCTGTACTGTTCCTAAGATTCCTATTCTCTCTGGATAAGGAAATGAAGCGAGGAAGTATGACTTTTTTTGGTAAATGGGAGTAACTCTGACCAGTACAGTGATTAATTATTTTTTGCAAGTGTTACTGGAGAATTCCTAATGTCCATGGGAATGCACTCACGTGCTCCAGTGGCTCTGAATACACTGACTTCTCTTTCTTTGACCGGTTATGCCTTTCAGTACACATTTGGAGTTACAGAATTAAAGATCTGTGCTCTTACGTCTAAACCAGAAAGTTTTGTAAAACCAATTAAATTTAGGCTTTATCCCAGCAAATAGCCTGGTGGTTAATTGTGTGGAATTCTCAGATTACTCTGGTGCTTACGGGTGCGTACCAGAGAAGATGCAAGCCTGTCTGAGGCAACTAAAGAAAAAACGGCCCTTTCCCCACACCCTTCCAGTTTTGAGGTTTGTGAGTGCTCTGTACGCAACTGCCACTGCTTGATTTCTACACGTTATTTGCTCGTGTGTTTCCTTGAACATCAGGCTCAGGGTGGCAGCATCGGTGTAACAAAAATGAAACCTTTTGGGTTTGTATCTGGGTTACGTTACCGGATGACTTCCTCTGTGAGGCCCTATTTTCCATTTTATTCACTGTATTGATGCTTCCAGTGCTTGCTGAAGACATCTTAGAAATTTACCTTCAAGACCCTTTGACTTCAGGATTAAATGTGTATAAAAATCCAGTCTTCATCATCTCTGAGCTTACTTTAATAGACAGCAAGATTTTTACCTTTTTTCTGGCATTCGTAAGACACCTTTATTAAGCTCCACAACATAAAATCTGCCTCCTGATCTCTTATTGAAGCCTTTGGCAGATTTTTCTGGTATTTCATGGTGATAATATGTTTGAATGAACAACTTAGCTGCTACTACTTTTATGCAGGTTGGTATTTTAGAAGCCAGACTTTGTTTTTCATTATGTTCCAATATCAGGGTCTGATCAAATATTTGACACAGACTAGATGCTGTGGGGCATGTGTTTGTGGTCTGTGCGTATCTTATTCTGTGCACTGCAAAACACCTGCTAAATTGAGTCTCTTAATGTGAAACATTGCCACTCTCGGTGAAACTCTAAATGTGGACAGTTGCCTGGATGTGTTTCTTTTTTGCTTTATTCAGAATGAGGATGAAAACAGAGCCAGTGAAAGCAAGAAAACGAAACTGGAAGAAAAAGCTCCATCAGGACACAAGACTTCTAGCAGCAGGGAGTGAGTATCTTGGCTGTGTTTTCAGCAGTGATGGCTTAGGGTGAGCAAGGAGAAGATAGGTGCCCATCTTCCCCCCCGCCCCTGCCAATAAAGTATCTCCTCATTATTAATCAGTGGGTAAAATGTCATTGTTTCTTACCCTTCAGACAGATTTACTTCAGAGTTTCTACCAGTAGTTGGTGGAAATTAATTTCCATAACCAAAAACGTTGGCCAGGGGCAACTGTTCTCCGTAACAGAAGTAGGGTAACCCCTCATGAGAAGGGTCGGTGTATTACAGAATATAGGCTTCCTGCTTTTTCTCTAATACACAGTGGGGTTTGGTTTTGGTTTAGAGATCAGCTGTGTATCTAGCTTTTTGATCTTGCAAAATCCATGCTTTTGAATTAACCCAGTCTGGTAATTCTCCATTTAGTAAGTTTGTAAACTGAGAATAAATTACTTGACCGGCGTTGTCTGGGTAGCTGATGGCATTGAGGTTTGGATCCATGGATTTAGCCTCACATTTGCTTGATAGATTAGCTAAAGAAAAGTGTGAGTGACACAAAAGCAAAGTAATACAGAATTAGCAAATCAATAACATTGTTTAATACTCTTTTGCTTGTATGTTATTTCTGTAATTTCTGTTATGCTTTTGTTTGACTTATTTCTTGGTCGGTGTTAATCCCCAGGAAAGAGTAAGCTGTTTTTTTTTCCACTGCCTTTTAAAACTCTGCTATTTCAGATCAAGAAACCGAAAACTGGTATAATTATGTCATGGCAAATACTGCTGTATAGCGAGTAATTGCCAAATTACAAATATGTGAGAAGCTGCAGCACATCAGATGCTAGAAATTGTGCTTGCCCGTTCTGAATTAAACAGTGTCATACTGTTTGTTAGGAGAACAAACGGATGCATTTCTATCTTGATTATGCTTTTTTACCTGTTATTTCTGATACTTGCCTGATTGCCAGTGCGGTTCCCTGCAGGACATTTAATTAAATGAAACTATATGACTTTACAAAGATAATCTGTTGAAATTATTATTATGGGAAGCCAAGAAGAGTCAAGAGTAGCCCTCCGCAGCCCAGGTAAGAGCGTACTGAAAGGCCACGCTGAGAAAGCTTTCCAATTTCCTGGGTTCCAGAGAATATTTATCTGGACCATCTTTTTTTCTGAGCTCTTAGGCTGACTAGTCTGCAACAGACAGGCTGGCGCTAACGCTGGCATTAATTTCTTCCATTGTAAGTGTTTGGGGTGTTTTTTTAAGAACAGTTGTAGGGATGTGGTTTTATGGTTAGAACTTGTCTACTGTGTTTTCAGGTCAGAACAAATAAAATGGTGAAAACGAGTTCAATCTGGCTTCATAGAAACCTACTCACCGACATGATTATTCTCTTTCTTTTCCACCATAACTGGTTTGCCGGGTCTAACAACAAAAATCTTGTTTGTTTTGGTGTTTGTTTTTTTTTTTTAAAAGTTGGGTTTTTATTTAAATTTCTAAAAAATAAAGTTTTGTGTGGTTGGGTTTTTGTGTTTGTTCATTTTTTGTTTTTAAGGGGAAAAAAACCAAACCTGAATTTGTTCATTTTGTCCAGGTCCTCAAAGCCAAGTGCTGTTAAAGAGAAGGATTTACTGCCGTCTCCTGCTGCCCCAGTCCTGCAGAAAGATTCCAAGCAAGAACATGGGTCCCGGAAGAGGACAGTCAGTCAGTCGTCATCCTTAAAGTCCAGCAGCAACCTTAGCAAGGATGGTAGCAGCGGCAGTAAAAGCAGCTCATCTTCCAAACAAAAGAAGACGGAGGGGAAGGGTTCTAGCAGTGCTAAGGAAACCAAGGTAAAGGGCTTATTCTGTAAACGCCTTAAGCCTGTTACTTTGCTTTACAGTTAGACATGCTCAGTGTGATCTAAACAATAATTTGCAGTTCAAGTTAAAATGTAATTAGTTTTAGACATGCATTGTTCCGTGTCGTAGTGCTTAAGTACCTTGGAAGTCTACAAATTAGAAAATAACTTTCGAGGGATCATGGAATACTAATGTTTATTCTCACCAAATTCTTATGTTAATTAGTGAAATGTGTTTAGTCATCTTCTGATTACTGATGCTGCTTATTTATTGTTTAACAACTTTAATAAGAAATATCACTAAAAAGCTGTCGACACAACAGTAAATAGAACAGTGAGGTTGCTCTTGTCTCATCGGAGCAGGTACAGATCCTGCCCTGGTTTTTTTAAGGAGAGCAGGAGCTTGGCCCACACTCAGTGCTAGGGTGCGAAGCTATAGGTCTCATTTTATGACACTGGGACCTCAGAAATATTATTTTAACTCCAGCTTGGGAACATACAGCGCTCTCCGTGGTTGGAGTGGAGAAAACATGGTTATAAAACGTCGCAGAAAATGGTTTTTTAAGAGGTTTAGGTTAGGAAGATATTTAGATGGTGGAATTAAAAAATATTATGAGATGATGATGCTCTTGGGTCACCAAATTGTAATGCGCTTTTTCATCAGTATACAAATATGTATTACTGGGCAGAAATTAGCCTGCGAGGACATCCGAGAGTGGATTGTTAAACACCTGTGATGAGCAGTTTCTATCGCATAGACAGTTGTTGAGCATAATATGTTTAACTGGGAGGGATTTCACCTTTGTCCGCGATGCCAACGTGTGCTGCGGCTGTCTCCAAGCGCTCTGTAGCAAAGCCCCCAAACCTCTGATAGGCTGTGGAAGCTCCGGTAGCTTAAGCAACTGCTAAACCTCAGTAGCTGGATTTGCAGTCTCTGAAAAGCTTAGTAGCAAAGTCTAAAAATGTTCAGGAAGGATAATTGATTTGGGGAGGAGTAAAGCAGCAAAAGAGACTTTAGCAATGGCAGAAAGTAACTTAGTCATCAGGGTGGAGTTAATGAGTATCTGAACCGGGAGACGGACTGTATCACTTCAGATGCCAATGCCATGAGATTTTAGAAGCCTGGCAGGGTTGCATATATCGGTGGCTGCGTAAGACACTTCCAGGAACTGTAGATAGTGAATTTACCTGACAGGCTGAGGCTCTGCCCTTTATTCATCAGCGTAGAAATGTCCCTAAGCCAGGTGTTAATTTGCGAGATGTTTATCGCTTTATACTTCAGATCTACATAGTCATGCCTTTCTTAATGTAGTATATACCCTTCCTGCATTGCACCGCATGCTTTGTTATTGTTTCTACGTTACAACGGTGGGTAGTACCCTGCTGTGCGGATCCGGTGCCTTGCAACCAGGATCCTTCTGGTTAGCAATGATTTGATAAATGTAGGTTACGAAATACATCTATATAGGTGGTCTTTGGTCATGATAAATTGGGAGAGCAGAAAACACATATGAAGCTGGGGTGTTGTTTTATACTCTTTAGCTACTAAAAAAGATTTCATTTAGGATTCACAGCAAGTTTCTAGTGGCCAGTTATTTAGCCTGAAGTGTCATGTTGAGCCGTGGGTAATTTAGGGGAGCAAGGACAGTGTTGTGAAGACAGCCAGCTTTTCTCCCTGAAGGTGCTTATCCTTCTGAAATATACTTCTTTCAAGGCAAAGACATTCAGCAGAGTGTGTGGTTGATAGGCATGAGAAATCATAAAAATATTCATCATCTCTTTGTCAGAGTGGAAAAACAGGACTTGGAAACAGGGACATGGGAGATTGAGGGAGGGATTTCCTGGACCCAGGTGTGTCTAGAAAGCCTCGGCTGCATTCTTTCCTCTAATGGAGATCTGGTGTATTAGAGTGAGGAGCTTGATTAAGTCTCTGTGTGCACCTCTGTGCCAGCCAACATGCCTCATGGATGCTGTGGTACTGTCTATGGTGAATGGCAGCTAAAGCAGCTGCAAAACTGATCTTACTGCATATAATGCGGGAAGTCATGGGAGAAATTTATACAACAAATACTTTTCTTGAAGGCAGAGAAGATTTAACTGTTCTTTAAATTTATTATTTGGCAACAATTTTCCTTTCAGGAAAAGATTCTGAACAATTCTTCAAACTGCCCTCCTGCATCTGCACAGTCCACGGAAAGTTCAAAGTCAAGAAGAGCAAAACTTGTTTTTGATGATAGGTAAGAACAGCAGAAGGTGCCTTTCCCTTTGTGGGGGTGTGACTCTCGGAGCATAGCCGGTTCCCCGTGGAGAAGAGTCCTCGTTTTGCTTCACAAAAGACGTTAAGTCAAGCTCAGACTCTGGAGAGCAGCGCGTTGTTCCGGCAGCGATGTGCTTGTCCAACTGCTCCCTGTGCCATTTACTTGGCAGGCGGCGCAGTCCTTGAGAAGGAACTGTAGCTTGCCCCGTACACTCCTACCAAGCATAAAAGGACCATGCAGTAGACTTAAATAGCTCAGGGTTCTTCTGTTTTTGAATGCTGATGGGTCCTTTTCACCTTTCCGGAACGCTGCTGTTACCTGTCTGCCTGTTCTCTTCTCAACAGAGCCCGCTTCCTCTGGAGTAGGAGTTGTGGTCACTGAGAGTAGAGAGGAGCCTTTGTTTTTGAAATCCCCGATCCACAAAAGCGGGATTGGTATTTAATCCTGCGGGGTCAAAAGAAAACATCTTGAAATTAAAACAAAACAAATATTTTACCATCTTGCGCAGACTTTAGGTTTCACTGGCGCCAATTCAGGTCTCGGCACAATGCTTGCTCTTAAGGCATCTCGCCTTGTTGTTCTTGAAGTTCACTTTGCAGATAAAATTATGTTTGTACCAAATGTACAAGTAACTTCCTGGTTACAAACTCATCGGAAGTGGGCAAGCTAGTTGGTTGTTGGTGGGGTTTTTTGGTGTGTTTTTGTTTTTGTTTTTTTCTGATGGTTATTTCTTAAAGGGGGAGAAAAAGGAAGTTCAGTGGGTTTGGTGATTAGAGTACACTGTCAGTCATTTAGGGCAAAATAGTTTATGGGGACTCTGTAATTATTCCAAGACAAAACAGGGCCAAGAAATTGAGATAAGATCAAGGTTTTTTTTTAAAAATCTGAGTGTGTATTGAAGTACAGGAAGACACAGTGCAAGCTCTCTCCAAGAGAACAGAAATTGTGCTTTGGAATGGTGTCATGTTATAACCTGATGGTTATGATGGAGACATTTTTAGGATTTCTTGGGCCTAGAACTGGTTGAACTAATTTTGTAGGTATATAATGTTTTTGTTGTTAACTGTTCCTTTGCAATGACATCAATTTCCCGTAAGTGGACTGTTAAAAATGTTGATTTCAGATATCTTCGATTCTTGAACAAGTAAGATAGGGTGGATGGGAGGATTTATTTCAAACCTTAATCAACTCATAAGTAATATGTTAATATATTGAGATGTATAATTACACTTTTATGATTTCCTTCTGCTAATGTAGCCATGAAAGTCACTTTGCATTGATTGTCTTGGGTGGCTAAGCAAAAGCAATTAACCCCTGAATGCATCTTGATTCTTTTGCATTATTGTGATAATTTTAAAATACATCCACCCTCAGTAATACCAGTCTCGGAGGCGCTGGATTAATTTGTCCTCAGATTCTGTGGGCTTTTTCCTTCCCCTCTTGTTGGTCAAGTGTTTGGTTTGCTTGACTATGAAATGCAGTAAATTTAACCAAATTACATGTACTTACCAATTTGCTTGAAATACTGTTTTGAATTACCTGAAACTAAAGAACTAACTTTAAACTACTTTTAACAATTTTATCATACTGTAACTAATCATACTAGTTAACTATTTTAATGGCTTTTAAAACAGTTTTATCATAGTGTACCTCCCGTAACTTGAGTTAGACCGGAAAAACATGAAATTCGGCAACATTAAGAAACTCAAATCATAAAAGGAAATGCAATATGGGTGGGGCCCAGTCCATAAACGTGTATCCTCTGTTGCAGGACTTACTCAGCTGATCATTATTTACAGGAAGCAAAGAAGTTAAAACATAATGCAGATGCATTGGTAAGTGAACCTCCAATACTTATCCAGTGTTTGCACATTATACGGGGGTTTGTTCACTGCTTTTGCCGTTGTGCTACCCTTCCCTACTGGAATTTTCTTATACTTCCTCGGTGGTTTTTTGTCCTTAAAAGTTTTTTCCAATCTCTTCAGTCTGACAGGTTTGAGAAGGCTGTGTACTACCTAGATGCTGTAGTGTCATTCATTGAGTGTGGGAATGCATTGGAGAAAAATGCTCAGGAATCCAAGTCCCCGTTCCCTATGTATTCAGAAACTGTGGAATTAATCAAGTAAGCACTGCAAAGCATAGACAAAAGTCAAGTGGGTGGGAGGGAGGTCTGGAAACTGGAGCTTCTAGATCGACTAAAGCTTTTGAGATCTCTTCTCATACTCCTATAAAACTGCACCACTTACCAGTTCATTCCAGTTGCTGAGGCTTTAAGTGTTTTCATGAAGGTTGAGATGCTTTCTGCTAAGGCTCTGGAAGTCTCTGTGCAACGTGTAACACGTGCGAAGCGAAATTATTCCAGTTACTACGTGATCAGCATTTTGCTTAGGGTCTGAGAGAGGTTCCTGAAATGGTGAAGGCAGTTGAAACTAGAAATTCATAAGAACGTCAGTGTTTTGTGATTGATAAATGATACTGTAATCTTTATTTTGTTGTTTACTTAATGTCTTTGTTTGTAGATACACTATGAAGCTGAAGAATTACTTGGCGCCGGATGCTACAGCTGCAGATAAAAGGCTAGCAGTGCTTTGGTATGTGCATTCTGAACTTAATGCAATGCATTGATTAATTTCAGATGTTTTATCTGCCTGAAATGCTGTATTACACTGAGTTGTCAGGTGTTTCTGAGCCAAATATACGAGTTTTCCACTTGGCTGTACGTAAAGATTAATGCTGTGTATCTGATTACTGTAATTTGGGGCAGAGGGGATGTTGACTATGTCTTTGAAATGTGAAGGAAATTACTAGATTTGTAGGGAGCAACAGCAGAAAGGATGGGGTTCCTTCCTATGTATTCGTCCAGTGATAAGTCAAAATTTGGACTGGCTGTAAAGAATTATCACTAGCCTCCTAGATCAAGCAGAGATCACTAGATCAATGAAACGGCTGCAGCAGGTGTAGAGGACCAGAACCAGTTGGTGTCAGGTGGAAGAGAAAGCGGAAACCGTAGCAGAACGTGTAGACTCGGTATGTCCTGACACGAGTGAAACAAATGAAACTCTTGACTTAAAAATTAATAGTTTCAGCATAAGGCACACAGAGCTGGTTTTATTCCTTGGGAATTTAAAGTGCTCATCGATTGTTTGGTAGACCTACAACCTGAGACTTGGCAGAGAAAGCTTTAAAAACACAGCTACTATTTTTTTGAACTTCGCTCAGCTGTGATAAACTTGGCTTTAACTGTAAATGTTTTGTTATTCTGTCGTTGGTCAGTCTTCGGTGTCAATCTCTACTATACCTAAGGCTTTTCAAACTGAAAAAGGAAAGTGCATTGAAATATTCTAAGACTCTGACTGAACATCTGAAGGTAATTGCATATGTATTTTCTTAAAATATTAAGACCTAAGCAAATTAAAGCTCTACATCACTTAAAAACCCTGAATCCAATTTTCAGACTGCTACACATGAACTTGGAATATACCATTTTTAGAGCTGGGCTTTGAAAGTGTGTTAAAGTTGAGTAGTTTAAAGCTGGGAAGAGACAGGATGGCTGTCGTAATCCTCCTGGTCCTAGCGTGATAGCTCTCTATTAATGATTTGATCTGGCTTTTGTCATCTTTAATAAATTGAGTAGGCTTCAAGGAGAATTTAAAAATGTTTTTCTTGCTGCAGCTACAACAAGCTGAAACTTCCCTTTCATGTTTAAGCTTAAGGGAATTCAGGATCTAGGGGTGAGATGGGCTTGCAGCTATTAAGCCTTCGCAAAAGCTGGCACCAGAGCCAACTTCTAATTCAAAACCAAACTGGTCTTTCTGAGTTTTTGTTGTTTCTAGTGGGATGTTTGATTCCACCCCCTCCCCATGAATTTGTTTAGATTCCTCTGCAACTGATATAAAAGTGCCGTCAGGGAAAGGAGACCAAGAGACACATCTTTTGAATTAATTTATTTTAATCAAGATGATGCAGATAAGAAAAACTGTTACGACACTTTTGTGACATTACTGAGTCCTTAATCTAGAGTGAGATTTTTCAAAGGAGCACTTGGGAATAAGTAACTAATGTCACTGGCTTTCCCTGACACCTCCAGCTATCAGTACGGAGGGGAAACAGCCTTGTCACGTGCCTGACTTCTCCGAGTTTTTGAGATACCTTTAATAGTTCAGTGCTGGTAATAACAGAGATTTCTTCCTATTAATAGGCTGAAAACCCAAAACGTTACGGTAAGAGGCAGTGGGATCTGATGACTAGAACAAAGGACTACTCCAATCCTGTATACATTTAGTGGCCTTCTTTGTGTTGTTAAAATAATCCTTTAATTTGTGTCTTAGTTGTCAGTAAAAAAGGGGTATTTTCTCAAATCTGAATTCACTTTTGATATTATTCAGAATTTTGGTTATTGCTTAAAAGAAATTAAATAACCAGATAAAGTGTAACGAGTTAAAGCATAAACATAAATCGGGTGACAGATGTCTTTCTCCCCAAACAGAATTCCTATAATAATTCTCAAGCACCGTCACCTGGTATAGGAAGGTAAGTAGTAAAAACTGTTACTTGTATTTCTCAACTTCGAGCTGGTTTTCTACACAGACTGCGTGCCTGGGGTGCTCAAAGAGTAGCTTTTCACCCTTCAAAGTGTTGGGCTGATTGTCCAAAGGGTTTATGTTTTGATTTGGTTGTTTACATAATTATTCTGATAAAACGCTTGGAAGACTGCTGCTTGTGATAGCATGTCACTAACACACAAGTCACTTATCTCTGAGTTTTGTTATTTTATTTAGCACCTTTTCCCTCAAAACAATAGCTTTGCTAATGCTGCAAGCTCAGGCGGCTACAAGGACTTACAGTGTTGTCTGTCCCGTAGTCTGGCAATTTACTTCTGGTCTTTAAAAGCTAACAGCGGACCTCGGTAGATCACCCTGTGAGTTTGAGGAGGGCATTTCAGATTTGCATCGTGTTATCTGAAAGTGTAATATGGCAGCGTAGTTACCGTGTAGTTGTTTTCATTATTATTCTATAAGGTTCGATTTATTTAAACAACGAATTTAAGATTTTATTGAATTAAAAGATGATGAGGTTTGGTGATTAGGTTTTGGCTGTGAAGCTAAAACGTAAGAGTTGGAGGATCCTCAGCAGTTGTTACCAGCTCGTGCGTTTCATTTGCTGCAGGGCAAATCCTGACTTCTTAACGTGTGAAGTGGGAGTGCTTCGGCATCTCACGCCCTGAGATGTGGGAAGAGAGGTCTTAGAGAGTATTAATCTCACTGCCTGGTACGACTGAAGTATATCTATTTGCATTTTACAACTTAATATTTTTCTTTGGATAAGCAGCAAGCCTGTCGGAATGCCGTCTCCAGTCTCTCCAAAGCTGTCTCCAGGGAATTCAGGAAATTACTCTTCCGGGGCAGCCAACCCTTCAGGGAGCGGGTCTTCGGTGACGATCCCCCAGAGGATCCATCAGATGGCAGCCAGCTACGTCCAAGTTACGTCCAACTTCCTCTATGCCACTGAAATCTGGGACCAAGCCGAACAGCTGTCTAAAGAACAGAAAGGTAAGGGCTGGCACAGGTGGGTTGTAGCGTCAGATGTACCAGAGCGTGCTGAAATGCTCGTGGGCTTTGAATTTTGGAGTTGCAGTTACCAGTGCACAGGATCCTTAACCAGGTCCTCTGCAAAAGTGAGAGATGGAAGGTTAGACTTTGGATTACAGCGATCTCTTGGGCTGGTTGTCTTGGTTGTCAGGGTGGCGTTGGAGGCGTGGTGTTTCCTACCGGCCATGTCTTGAACAAAAACTAAAAAATCTGTGTGGCGTTTCCTGTCAGATGTTAGGCGTAGGAAGGGGAACTTGGTACATTTCCATTTCTGAAATTCTTAAGTGAAATATGCGTTTGAGGGGGAAGGCCAAGGGCGTTTTACAATAGTTTAACCATCCTCTGATTATTCTTATCAACCAGTCTTCTGCAAGAGAGTAAAGAAATGGCTTAGAAACGACCTTTCTCCTTTATTTTTATTCTTCCATCATTCAGCCGTCTTTCTCTTCTTCTCTCTATCTTAATCTAAAAGATTCATGCTGAAAAGATGAGGAGTTTGGTGTAATATTTCCGATATGAAGAGACGTTCATAGTTTAACTTGTGTTTCTGTTGTTTTAGAGTTCTTTGCTGAACTGGATAAAGTTATGGGCCCTCTGATTTTTAATTCGAGCATCATGACAGACCTAGTGCGTTACACCCGGCAGGGATTGCATTGGTTGCGCCTGGATGCCAAGTGATATTTTGAACTGAAGGAATGGAAAATGGAACACATTTTTCTCGCTGCCTCTGATCTATCTCCACAACACTGTGTCATGTCAATAAGGAAGACTGCCATAACACATTGCTTAGTTGACACTAAGAGCAAGGAATGCTTTCACATCTCTCCCATCCTCATTTGTGTTTTGTGTTTTAATCCCAAATGATCTGGTTAACGGACTTCTTCAGAGTTCCCGTTTTAAGTTATTTAAATATTTTAAAATTTGCTACATATAAAGGTGTAGTTTTGCTGATCTATCATGGATGGATCATTGGAATTCCAGTCATAATACATAAATAGTCAGTTAAAATCCTATTTATTTTAATTTTTTTAATTTTAATTTTGAAAAGCCCGGTTTGGGGCCGTTTTTAGTTATTTCTTCCCTAAATTTACCCTTTTGAGTACTTAGCAGGAATTAAACATAGTCACTTTATTTAAGTACTTTGTGAGCTTTGTTACTCTGTAATGTCTTGTGGTGGTAGAGCCTGTAAAAGGAACTAGGGTTGATAGGTTCTAACGCATAGGGACACCATACTCTTCATGCCTAATGCCTATGAGTCAACTAATAAATGACAACTACAGATTTATTATTGCAGAATTTGTACTAAATAGAAAAGTTCCAGATATTCTTCTACGTATTAAGATACTTCATTTAAATGAATTATAAAGAAATTTATATGGAAAAGTATTTAGCTGGATCTGACTTGGATTGTTTTCAAGGCAGTTTCAAAACATCGATTAACACTATAACAATCACAAAACATTACAGTAATTTGCATTTAACGTGTAATATCGAAGTAATGGTGTAGGAATGAACTTCAATGTGACAGGTGCGACGCATACAGGAGAAGTTTCTGAAATGGACAATCTTGTGCTTTTTTTTTTTTTGTATCTCTTCGTTTAAAATACATTGTCTTTCCTTGCTTGTCATTTTTTTGACACTTACAAAATCAGTGAACTTTGTGGTTAAAAAAACCCCAACAATAGCTAAATTTCTACCAGAACTGTCATTTGCATCTTTTCCATTGACTGAGGAATCTTAAGTAGAAATCGAGGTCCATTTTTTTCCTTTTAGGGTCTGATAGGTAATGGACACTACAGGATGACAGTGCAACAGCCATCGTGGGGTGGGAGCACACCTGCTATTCCAGGGAAATTATCTGACTGTTTTGATGCAGAATGGATTTAAAACTTGTATTTACCCCGTGCTAATGAAGGTCCCGTTAATGTTTGATGGAGCATAATATTCGCTTGCAAGGGAGCGACTCAGTGCAAGAGAAATGGTTCGTGGAGTCGCAATTGACTGCTCTCAAAAAGTGTAAACCAAAGTACCTTTCCACGTAAGGTGCTTGTCTGAGTAAAAGGATTAAAATGCTACTGCTTTCAGTATTGCTTAGTGCCCCTAACATGTCTGGTGTGCCTTATGCCTTACTTTTAGATGAAGATTTTATGAACTGTTTACAAGATGTTTTACAGCAGGACCAGGAATACTGTATGCAGTGGTCTTCTGCAGTACTTTGGTAAAATTCCATTTCCTTTTTAAAAGTACTAGCGTCTGTCACACAAACTGACTTCTCATTGCGGTGGTCTCCTTTTTGAAGAGTCAAACTCTGGATCCTTTGGAGTGAGATTGTGGAATGCTGCTTTGTTTTCTCTCCCATTTAACCCTTTATTCTGTACCAGATATGAACGTGCATGTTCAGGAAAATGATTGCACTAAATTTTTTGTGTAGGTGTAGTTAAGTGCCAAAATCACGGCAACCTCAAGGGAAGGAATAGAATTCTACGCTACTTAGTACTGCAGTATGTCCTATGGGCTTTAAGAGTTTAGAAGTTTTGCAAATTAGTAACCTACTAAAAGGTAGCTGCATATTCGTAGAGCTTCCTTTGCGTTCCAGCGTGTTTTGTACTTCCAGAAAAGCTTTGCTACGTACGAATTGATACATGGTTAACAGACCTGTGACTTTTTCCATGATAGCTGAATTTACTCTTCAGGTCTGTCGGAGCACCCTTTTTATTGAATCACTGTGCGAGGTCACGTTTCTGTTAGTGTTTGCTGTTCGAGACAGAACTCTGTACCCTCAAACTCCGCATCTTGGTTAATGGGACACTGTCAACTATTTTTCCTTTAATACTCTAAAGTGCCTAGCACACTTTTGACGCTATATCAAAAAAAAAGAAAAACCTTCGTAGAAGTTGCATTCGTAGGTTATTTTTTGTGTAGTGCTGCACTAGCCAGCATGGCTGTTTTTTGGCTTGCTCCTTTGTGCACAGTTACCATTACTGCTAGCAGGAATGGTCTCATCTCTGGGAATTTTTTTTCCTTAACTAGAGTCCCACAAATACCTTTTGGTGTCTCGCTAAATTGGTCTCTTAAAAATGTATCGCTTATCCCTAGATCAGTGGATCCTAAAAAATCGTCTTCAGGTGACCAGAAGACTTTTTACATCGTGTCAAAATGTGGACCTGAGCTGGTTGAAAGTGTCCCACCTAAAGAGTAGTAAAATATCCTCTAGAGTGCTGTCCCAGGTCTTCTGTCTGTACGGGAGATATGCAGCGGTCTTAATTGAAAAGAAATGCCTTACGCATCTGTGGCTATTTCAAACACATAAATTTTAACTTCGCAAGTCCAAAAAGCATATCTTAATTTGGGACTTACCGTTGTTTCCGAGAGAAAACTTACGCACTTTGTCAGATTCCATAGCTAAAGGAACGCGAGTTCGCGATAGGCTTCCACCCCTCCGTCAAAGTGCGGCCGATCGGCCTAGTCCCGTCCTTTCGTACCTCCACGCAACAGCAGTGGGAACGCGTGCCGCCTCCCTACCGATGCAGGTCGCGCTAGTGACTCACAGCGAGGGAATCCCGAACTCCTGGCTTCCTAAATGATTCCCTGGACGGTCGTATATTAAACACATATCAGCGCCGTAATTTTAATTCCCTCACTGAACGCGGTCCCAGTTGGTGAATCTTAAAAAAAAATGGCTTAATCAGACTAGGCTTGCTCAGCTGTCAATGCTATTTGAATTTGCTGTCAAACGTGCAGGTTCCTAGGTGATAAGGTGCAACCATTTATAATTATAAGCAAATCTTCAGGACACCAGAGTAAAACAGCCCGAGACTTTTTATTTTGATTTGAAACTATTAGCCATAAAGCAGAGCGTATGGACGGCTCTTCTTGGCTTTTGATGGCAGTATGCAATTTGTATTGTATGTGTCTTTTAATATATATGTATATATATATGAACTCAGTCTGTCCAAAGTATATGTTATACTTGTTTTTAGATTATGGTGCAACTGACTATATTGATATATTATTTATTGAGTGCTGAATCACCATCTTAGTGGTGATAAATCTTGCATATTATACAGGAGTGCAATGTATATTCCTTTAGATTGCTGAGGCTTGATTGCTGTGATAACAAAAAAAAAAAAAATAAATGCCCTGAAATGTATTTATGAATGGCCCCAACATACAGAGAGTCAGTACTTTTATGGAAATAATGTAGCGCTTGCCTGGGGCAAGTAAAATAAAGCCGTAGGCAGATAATTATGTGGTTTGCCAAAATGGCAAACTACTGGAAAGAGAGACTACCTGTGCTGTATTTAATATTTCATTTACCTAACAGATATTTGCTGTCACTGCAGTGTTTCTATTAAGGCAGATACAAAAGGGCCTGAGCAAGTCAAGTTTGAATTACCCATTGGGGAGTAAAACAACTTCCAAATTCTTAGATTTCTGACAAATACTTTGGTCAGGGTTTAAATTACTCCATCTGATGAATCAGTGTTACGGAAAACCCTGTGTTTCCAAGCGACGAAGTTAATGCTAGACGTCTTCAAGTCTAAAGAGTAGCCAAAGCTTTTGCTAGCCAACTCAGACAAATCCAGACCCAATCCAGGAGACAGATTTCTTAAGTAGGAAGGTTAGGTGAACTCGAACAATCAGGGAATCGTGATGCGCGTCCAGCTCCATGACTTCTCGAGGAATCGGTCTCTGCTGCCGTGATGCCATTTGGAAACAGCAGCGCTGGGGCGGGGGGGAGGCAGGGAGGGAAGGGGCGGCTGGACGGTCGCTAAGCTCCGCTCTCGGCGTGAGCCCGGCAGAGCAGCAGCTCCGGTCTGTGCTGGGTCGGGCCTTGGGCAGCGTGGGCGCTCTGCCGGCTCTCAGCCGAGTTTCACCCGCACACGCTAGCCGGAGCTGTCTGACAGGCTGTGGTATGGCGTGGGGTTGATGTAGGCTGTCTTTGTGTAAACGCTCCACCCGTTCTCATTCCATCTGGAAACGGAACGGACGCGTATCCGTTCCTGTGGTAACCCTCCGCGCCTGCTAACGGAGCTGGTGCGGGCAAATTGGAGCGCAGCGTTCCCTGTCTTCGGTTTTTATATGCAACCCTACCCGGTTGGTGTCGTTGGGTGCACAGTACTTCTGCAGCATTCGATTTTGGCTGCATTGGCATTACACACCTGAAAACTCAACTCTAAGGACCAGGCATGACTTTTGCAAGCACAGTTCCTGACATTTGTATCTGGTCCCCCTTTTAAATTGTTTTAAGAAATTTTGTATATGGAGGATAAAATGCTTATATATTTATTAAAAATCCTTTATCTTATTTGAAATTATTATTTGGTGAAGAAGGGTTTTTCTTTGGGGGAGGGGGGCTTGTGGGTGGGGGAAGGTAACTTTTAACCTGTCACTTATAAATGAAGCCCTTATTAGTCACACGGAAAGGTACTGTTAGTAACTACCGGGATGTCTCTGTTTTATGCTTTGTACATGACAAGTCCATGTGTTACATTCTTGTTTCTATGGAAATATTTAGGCATCTGTCTTCAACCAAAACCGGGGGGGGGGGGGGGGGAACCAACAAAAAAAAAGAAACAAACTGTGATTTTTATTTGTTGCAATACATTTGAAATTTCAAAGGGTACTTTGGGGCTCAAAATTAGGATTTCTAAGTCAGTATGTGCATTTCACGTAATAAAGCTGTTAATGGTGAGCAAAGTATTATATACTAACTAGATTTTTTCCACATCTGTATAGTATATTCTATGTATTTTGTGGTATTGAGATTATAGAAAGTTTAGTGTCTGAAACATGCGTTTAATGTGTATTTTTAAACAAATTTATGGCAATTAAAATATTTGGAGAAAAGGGTATCACATTTCAATTTGTAAAGATCTTTTTAACTACTGTGTCATTAAAATGCTTTGTACAATGCAAAACTGTAACTGGAGAAACTAAGTTTAATAAATATCAAATAGATTTTCTGTATTAAACTTCAAAAACCCTGTGCCTGTATCTGTTGCGTGGGCTTTCTCCCCCCGGGAATGCATTTTTAAGCAGAGTTTTCTTTTTTTTTTTTGATCCGAGCGCTCTGTGTCTAACAAAAGGAAAGGAGCATTCAGTATTCGTGTCCTAGGCGTGCTGATGCTTTTCCGCTCCAGCGTGGCTTTGTTTCTCTCAGCCCTCCGAGTTAACGCGTATCTGGTCAAAACAGGATTTTGATGAGTTTATTTTAATAACAGTAGATACTTCAGTGGCAAAAGTCAGTCTAGGACATTCATTTAAGAAGTGATTAAAAGTAAATAGTGATTAAAAGTGATTAAAAGTAAATACTTTTCCTTCCAGTTATCACTGGATATATTTAGGATATGGAAAATGCTATCAGTATTATCAGTTTGTTTGCTCCCTCTTTCTAACAGGCCTTTATCTGAAGTGCTGATAAGAGTTCAGCTGTTGAGACTGAAGCGAGGTGGAAGCATGCTCTACTTTGTGCACTTGCCAGGTTGAAGGATAAATGTCTAAAGTCCAGTTTGAAATAAGCACCCCTGCTTGAAACGCCTGAAGCGCGCTCACCGTACACTTTGCTCACCGGATACAAGGAGAACCAAGGTGGTTTGCTGGATATAAATTTTTAATTCACACCTTAAAAAAAAAAAAAAAAGTTACAAAAACCCAAACCGAACATGAGATGCAGAGTCCTTTTATTGAGCATGGCCAGAGTCGTCCTGAAGCGCGTGGTGCAGAGGTACAGCCGTGGTTAGGAGATGCTCTCAAGCTCTTGGAAGTCCTTTGATCAGTTCATACAACAGAAATGTTAAACATACGTATTGCTCAGTTCACTGTCCTCGCTCTTGAACGGTCAATAAATATTTCACAAGTAGAGCGGAGCGTTGCTGGCAGTAACAGTGATGGGTGTTCTTCATCGTGACAGGTCACTCCAAGGCTGTTCTAAGGAAACAGCGGTTCTTCCTGGAAAACAAACCATCGTCAGGCGCTGCCGGCTCGGACCGCCAGCTGCGCAGGGCTCGGCGTACGTCCTCCGCTAGATCTCAGCAGCGCTGCTCTCGCCCAGCTGTCACAGCAGCTCAGGTAGCCGTGCGCATCCCATTCACCTCTTTAACTCTATTCACTTCGTCCTGATTCATTTTAGGGTCTTTGCTTTGCACAGCAACTCCGAAACGCGTGTTACCCAGGGCTATACGCTCGGGCCGCGGTGTAGGGGTTACACACAATAGAAACCCCTTCCTGTGTCCTGCTGGAGCTGCTGTTACAGATCACCCGTGTTAATCAGTAGAGCCACGTGATGCATTTCAAATGCATGCAAAATAGCAGCCCGACTACCCATCCTGTTACATTTATGTACAGCAGAAAACAGATCTATTCTACCCTGTCTCTGCTGTCTGCTACGTGTACGGTACGTGCCGCCCAAAATCAGCTCTCGGTCACTAATTTTAACTAATTTTAGTAGTCATTTTAACTAATCAATTTAACTATATGCCGTTGGACAATTTGTTCCTGTCTAGGGCCCACGAGAACTAAATGGCTTTTGTTGTTTTAGTTGTCTTTTAAACTACGAGCTTGAGTAATCACCTTAAAGTGATTAATTTAGGTTAAGATACTGCTTTTAATTAATACTTGCTTTAAAGTGAACAGTATTGGCTTTAAGAAGGGTTAATTTTAAGGTGTCGAAGTGATTACCTAAAAGCTGCCTAGAATGCCATGTTCTTTTTGAAAAGACAGGTTATTTGGGGTTGCAACAAAAAGACTAAGGCTTGTAATCAAGGGCACTTGGACTCTGCTCTGTTTGCACTGCTTACAAAAGGGATCTAAATCCATTGCCCCATCCCCACTCCAGGTATCTTTATGCACAGAATTAACTCCATACCTCATTTGGGTGAGAATAAGTGAGAACTTCCTCTACAAAATATAACATTAAGTGTCGCCGAGCCTGAACGTGGGTGCGGGTTAGTTACCTGCAGAGCATTGTGATGCATTCGCTGTTATCCCTGCACGAGGCTCCGATGGGTCTCAGCGAGACTCCTCTCCAGAAGGGTGTCATCCGCCTCTGCCTCGTTAGCCAAGGCTGTCGGAGGGGCAAGGAAGCGCCGTGTGTCTGAAACAGAGTCGTCGTGCGACTGTCAGGAGCCGGCAGCAACTGAAGGCGCTTGGTCCCTCTGATGCTGAGGTCAACAGTCCTAAGTGAGGAACGTGAAACCTTTCCCATTTTCAGATCATAGCAGGCTCTGTCAAAGTATAGCTGCTCATATCCTAACCCCAGATAAGGAAGAAGTATAAAAATTAACTATATTCTTTAATCTTCTTGGGAGGGAAGGCAGAATTACTTGTGAAGTTATGTCTCAGGGTAACCCAGTATTCACTAGGCAGCTACTCTACTTTCTATGATACTGAATCCTCTGAGAGCGTTCTGCTGTCACCTCCAGCTCGTGCCAGTTATTCTTCATGCAAATCCTAACAGTTTTTATTAACTACCTGGCCGTTTGAATTAGCACTTGAAATAATTCTCTCTCTTTACCTGGCTGAGCAGCAGTGAGCAGAGCAAAAGGACCACCATCACCTTCCAACAGTGCATCTTCACAGGCTGAGCTGTCACTTCGACCGCAGGACCAGCTGTGGGGGGAGGAGGGAGGAAGAGCCCCAGGTAGAACTTCCCAGGCTTCGGCTAGATTTTTATAGACTTCATTCTCTTATCGTTGCATCAGCTGTCAGTCATTACGGGAACAAAGTTCATTTCGGAGCGAGAGGGAATTACTAAGTTAGCATCTGCTGAAGCGATCTGGTTCAAGGCCTGTCTGTCTGGCTAATGATTTACTCTCCTTCCACTTGTACTTTGTCTGGTCAGCTTCCCAGTTGTGCCAACTGTTCCCTTTTTTTAAAACCTACCTAACATGTTACCCCATGGTGCATTTGCAAGCAAACGGGTGGTTGGCCCAAAGTATTATGGTAAAGATCAAAAGCCATAACCTTATTTAGCTTCTGTGACAACCACAGTGTGTGCAGCTCTGAGTTTGCCAGCTGGGGGTAAGTATTATCTTATCAAGCTTATTTGGAGCAGAGTCGTGCTTTTGATTCTGCTTCTCATTCTTGGTAAGTGAAAGAATCATAAGTTACTTAGCCTTCCTTCCCAGGCACAGGCTACTCAAGAAGCAAATGTAACACTTTTTGGATGGGTTTTGGAATGTAAAAAGTATGTTACGCACAACAAATAACAGACCTCTTCTTCCGAGGATCCTGACGTGTATTTAAAGGCGACAACCCCATGACAGCTAATCCCAAAAGTAGAAGAGATTGCTGCAAGGGTTTTCTGGAGCCGAGTTGCTCCGTGCGGCAGGACTATGGTTTCTGTAGGTGAGCCGTCTCTGCTACAGCCTGGCTCTGAACCTTGCAGCGTAACTCGCCTTCTGAGCGGTGCCGGCAGCTCCCAGTGGTGTGGATGGGCAGGCGGCCATTGAGAGTGGTCCTCATTTTTAACATTGTGAAATAAGATTACAACAGCCTAGAGAACAGAATGTTTAAGAAGAGCTACCTAATCCTTCTCTCCTCTACAGTCCTCTGAGCTTACCGGCACCGGGACAAACGGGAGGAGCGTATGCCTAAGATTACCAGGCTGTAAATGGGCCTTGCTGGTACGCGCTCCCCCTCCTCCTCATCTGGGAGGGCCCGTGCATCTGGCTCCCACATCTGTCCCGCGTACGCCGTGTCTGTCACAGGCAGGAGATTTTTGAGATTGCAGAGTAACATGAAGAGAATACCAACTGATTCGTGCCAAGCAGGTGTCGGTTATGGAGCACGCTGTGGTTTGTGTTACTTCAAATAGGAAGATACCGTATAAAAGTGAACCGTGTTTTAGCTAAATTGTCAGTACAAATCCAGACATAACAGGGTACCGCTTTCTGTGATTGCTTAATTCGGAGGCGTAAGTACCAGCGTGGAAGGCAAGTTACTTAGATTAAGATAATGCCATGTTGTCAGGTTCCTGCCTGCACGTGATTACCCTTAGCCCGCACTTCACTGGGATTAAATAAAACCCCTTCCCAGCATATTGTCTGCAACCACTATTAGAAAATGAGTTCCTCCCCTAGGGTGGTTCTTACACTCTTTCCTCTGCCCTTTTTGTCTTGCTCCCCTGGGAGGAGGGATCGAAACCCTTCATGATTTCACCTTCCTGGGTCTTACAAAGGGAAGGCAACGGGACAGTAAATCACGGCACATTGAACAGCTGAATTTAGGACTTTCTTTTATATTTGGCTGTAAATTCTCAATGGTTTTTCCCACTAAGTCCTTTCTTTACATGCATCTGAGTTCTAATTTCTGCTGTTTCCACTAGGCACTAGCATAGAACAGAGAAAGGAGAGCAAGAGGCAGCAGCAGTAGTCTTGACTTTACCCGTGGAGCACAGGATTGGCAGTAAGAGCTCTCGCAACTCTGACAGCAGTGCCCTCTGTAAGTTGCTTCTCAGCTGTTTTGGCTAGGTAAGACTAGTACTTTGTGACGATGTGTCAGAATTGTTGTGTGTCCTCCTGGGTTATTAACGGCATCAGCATATCTCTTTCAGGCAGCAACCCATTTATTCTGTGCAACAAACTGGGGAAAAGAAAAAAAAACAAACCAATTGTTTCTGTGTATGTGAGTCCAGTGCACCAGTACACCGCCACAGCAAAGATGGGCTCATAACAGGAAAAAAAATAGCCGTTAAACGTTGCTACGTCTAACGTGTAGCAAAGGGGGTGAGAAATGAATCGGGTGACTGAGAAACTGTCTAATGCCCTTTTTAGATGTGGAAATCCCCACCGGCCGGACTGCCGCATGCCACGCGTCCCACAGGAGCCGTCCCCATGCGTGACGGGCTCCGCATCCGGCTCCCTGCCCAGCAGGCTGGGCCCCGCGGGCACCCCTGGCGAGCGCAGGGGCACCGGGCCTCGGCCGCCGGTGGAGCAGAGGGCAAGGAGCAGGCGCTGCCCTGGCTGCTGACACTGCAGCAGGGCCGAGCCACTGCCCGAGCCCTCGCTGGCGAGGTGAAGGTGCCGCGCTGTTTACAGTCGCCTCGCAGCTGGTTGGGCACAGTTCAGCCGTCTGCGAACAGGGGCAGAGACCTCCCGAGAGGGACCGAGGTGAGCTGCTCACCTTCAGCAGAGCTGCTGAGGCAAAACGTATTGAAAAGTAGGGATTTACTGAAGCTACCGACACAGAATTTCACACACGCTATCATTTAGGCTACCCCTCAGCTGCCGTGGGTGCTTTTGGAGGCTTAATATTAATTTCTTAATTCATCTCCTTAGTTCTGCTAAATTAGCAGAATACAAGTACAACTTTGGAATAAAGCCTGCCTCTGGACATCTTGACCAGCTCTCTGCTTGCTTAAGCTGCCTAGAAAATGCCAATGAACTGAAACGCAGGTTAAATTTAAGCACAGAGTACTTCTGGCACAACCTGCGCTACTGGGTGACTTGACTTGTATTACTCCTCTTTATCAGAGAGTCATAGAATGGTTCAGGTTGGAAGGGACCTTTAGAGGCCACCCAGTCCAACCCCCCTGCAGGGAGCAGGGACATCTCCAACCAGACCAGGTCACTCAGAGCCCCGTCCAGCCTGACCTGGGACGTTTCCAGGGATGGGGCATCGACCACCTCTCTGGGCAACCTGGGCCAGGGTTTCACCACCCTTATTGTAAAAAATTTCTTCCTCATATGCAGTCTAAATCTCCCCTCCTTTAGTTTAAAACCATCACCCCTTGTCCTGTCACAACAGGCCTTGTTAAAGAGGTCACCCCCATCCTTCCTACAGCCCCCCTTTAAGCACTGAAGGGCCACAATAAGGTCTCCCCGCAGCCTGCTCTTCTCCAGGCTGAACAACCCCAGCTCTCCCAGCCCGGCCTCGCAGCAGAGGGGCTCCAGCCCTCGGAGCATTTCTGTGGCCTCCTCTGGCCCCGCTCCAGGAGTTCCACATCCTTGTGCTGAGGGCCCAGAGCTGGCTGCAGTGCTGCAGGGGGGTCTCACTAGAGCGGAGCAAAGCAGCAGTTTATGCCAACCTCAGACTGTATTTGGAGTAAACACAAGAGCAGCAGGAACAGCCCCGAGACTGAGCTGAGGCTCATGTGCTTTTTAAACATATGTGAAGAACCCCAGAAGAATAAAACATTCAGCTATAAAAATTGAGTGAGAGACCAAGCGCCTTTGTCTTCCAGAGCCCAGCCCTGAGCACAGCAAGACCCTAAAACGGGATCATCCCTCCCACCCTGTGGGTAAGACAAACTCAGTACCCGCACCAGGAATGGCACTACAGGGAAGACACCCGTGTTGCTTTGTGCGGGGCGTGAGCTCGAGACAGCTGAAGACTGAAAGGGGAAAAAAAAGGTATAAAAGAACCAGCTGGGTGTTCCAGACTTCAAACAGTGAAGCTTGTCTATATGCTCAAAGCCTCAGGGTGAATTTCCTTCTCACATACTTCAGTAATTTTACTACCAGCATTTGTTTTTAAATCATCTTCAGGTATTGAACAGTCTTGTTTCTCCTGGTAGTTTCCAGGAAGCAGCTTCTAATCCAGCCTGTTAACACTGATCAGATAGATACCAGAATTGCAGTTAATTGTCCAATTAACAGTAGTTGATATAACTAGGTAATTAGAATCACAGGATCACAGAACAGCCCAAGTTGGAAGGGACCTCAAAAGATTGTCTGGTCCAGCCCTTTATGGGAAGGGAGCCCAGAGATGATCCGGCACCCTGCCTAGTCACACCTTGAAAACCTGCGGCGATGGGGGCTCCCCCCTCCCCAGGCGCATGTTCTTACAGCAAAAACTGCCTTTTTTACATCGAGGCAAAACCTCTCCAAGTGCAGCTCATGCCCATCACCCCTTGCCTTCTGCCAGGGCTCCTCGTGGAGGGAGAGCCTCTGCACAGGGGGTCAGGGTCCACGTCCAGTCCCAGCCACCAGCCAGCTCATGCAGTTTTGGTCAATACCAAATCAGGCAGCCTGTTTGTTTTTCACAGATATCAAGGCTAAAGGAAAAAGAAGTGGCCAGTGATGGAGAGGTGAAGGGAGCAAAGAGCTGTTATTTTGCATCACCTCCAGCTGCAGGCTGTACTGGTTATAGCAAGAAAGGTGTCAAAGAAACAGGAGTCAGAAAAAGCTGGAAATGCTCTAACATAAAAACTCCTGAGCATACAGACCTTTAGCCTGATTATCACCCTGAACAGAGCGAACAAGACAGACATTCGATGCTACTCGCCTTAAACATCTCAAGACACAGATTCCACACAAAGTCATGGGGCAAAGTTAAAGTTTATTAGACAGACCTTATCTCCCTTTTAATACGCTTCTAGTCATGTGAACATAGCGAGACAAAGTCGATAGTGCAGTCAGGTAACAATCTCCTCGTTAACTCGATTACTGGTCGTTCTCATAGTCGGCGGGGTTCTTCCTCTTCAGTCGCTCAAACTCTTGCATTCCCCAGGAGTAAACGAGATAGGCTACCACAAAGGCTGCAAAGGAAAGGGGACACTCACAAGTCGCGCTGAAATAAGGACAGCGCAGGGTGGCTTCCACCACCGGGTTTCTTTGACAAGAGACAGCGTTACACAAAGCCACCGTGACACAGGCGCCCGCCCCGGCCTCCCACATCCCCAGAACGACGGTTCTGAGGGGGAACGAGGGAACTCGCTCCCTCAGGCCGCCCCTGAGGTAATTCCCGCCGTACTCACGGGGCGCCACCTTGAAGACCTGGGAACTGAAGCGCCGCCAGACGTTGGGCAGCCCCTGCGAGACGACGTTGGGGAAGGCGCGCTGCTCGAAGGGCGAAAGGCTGTAGGTGATGACATGGCGGACCCGGGCCAGGTTACCGAATTGAACGCCCATGGCGGCCACCGGTCACCTTCCCCACCAGGGCTGCAGCCGCCGTACGCCCCGGAAGCGGAAGCGGCATCTCAGCTGCCGCTTCCGCTTCCGGGGCGGACGGCGGACGTTCCCTCAGAGCGCTCCTTCCCCCCGCCGCCGCCGTTTGTCCCCGCTCACTATAAAACCACAGTTTACACACCACAATTGCAATAATTTAATCCCGGTGAAACTCCCCCTGAGTGGGAGCGTTTCAAAGACGAGGCACTACATGCTCGTTTAGGATGGGGTGCGCTCTTAAAAAATCCTTTCGTTAATACCAAAGACGAGCTTATCCTCAGAGAAACGGCCGCCTTTCTGTGGCCGTGATGGTTTCCTACCGCTACAGCAAGCAGGCTTGAGTATTAGAATTATTATCAGCGTAAGTATCGCTGCGGGCTGAAGAAGATGTAGCGACATAAATCCACCCTGGAGAATGTGATCTTTAAACTTTTAATCCTTTACTGAGGTTACACGTTTCTGAAGCTGCTTGTAGCTGACCCAAAACTGCAGTTTCTTCAGCTTGACTTAAGCACTAGATCTTAATAAAGCCTTTCTATTTGTGCCAGAAATTAAGTAACTAATTAATAATTTATTTTCCTCCTTGGCAGCTCGCTGAAGCTGTATTCCCACTGTTTGGAAGGGATTGGCGGGAGTGACACAGCATTAGGTAATTGGAATTAAACCAATCAGATGTAGTGGTGATCACAGGCTGGGAGCATATTGCTCAACATCAAGATACTTGCCTTGAGCTTTTGGTATTTATTTCAAACATACCTTCAGTTAGAGCCAAAATGAGTGCAATTTTTAGTTCAATGGTTCCAGTCTTTGGTTGGGGATTTCATTTTGACAGTCCTTTCCCTGCCAGGCTGCACTCAGAGCCCCAGGCCAAGCCCTGTGGAATTGCACAGGTCAGGATCTAAGGTTAAGGTTTGCTTAGGTGGCTTCTTGTAGAAAGTTGAGGTATTTATGTATCAGTGCATTAGCAAGTCAGCATTTAAACACTATTTGTAATGAGATTTAAAGACCCTGGTGCTCTACATCCTTTAAAATTTTAATTAAAAAAAGAAATCCCTACCAAAGCTGGGGCTTTTTGCACGTGTGTGTGTGAGCCCCATCTAAAGCCCTCTAGCTTAGGTCCCCAGCCTGAAACCAGCATTTTTTGACAAAATTCTTAAAACTAGTCTAGGAGAAAATATATCAATTATAGTAAAATATTGGTCTGAAAGCATATAGAAATAAGGCGCTGTTACCTACAATTTCATTGTGAGAGTAACCAAGGCTGTAGCTCCACCTTTTCAGACTACTAAAGCAATTTAACAGCATTTAAATTCAGTTAATAGGCTTCTCAAAGCCCCCCCCCCCCTTTTTTTTTTTTAAAAGCTGACAGCATTGAGCATGTCTCCATCCTTCAGATGCAAGTGGCAGCGTAGTTCCACAGGTAGAATCCAGAGCCCTCACCCCATGAGCAGTGTGTGATTCGTTCTTGAACTGGATCAAGCGTGTCCGTTTTCACCAGCTCGGCAATAAGCTGGTGCTGCATCTTACACAAATAGTTCAGTGACTTACATTTGCACATTACCCCACAGCTGTCCTGAAATCCTTACCACCCATGGCCAAGAAAGCCCAAAGAGCATGAGAGAAGAAAAGCAAGAAACAACAGTATAACTTCTTACATGAGGAAGTTACATGTAACTTTCCTACGGTGAGGAGGAGTTGTCGTCTTGCCTGGGGGAACTGGAAATGTGGTAGGGAAAAAGAATGAAAAGCTGAGGCAGTAATCTCTTTCCCCTCTTTAGAGGCTGGAGATGTCACACAAAAGATTTCTTTATCTAGAGGAAAACTAGCAGGCACCGAATGCAAGTGGTATGCGTGATGGGCATTTATTTCTTTTTTTTTAAATGTATAACAAAACAGCTTAAAATAGACATCTGTAGTTGAAACCTTTTCCACATTTTTAAATGCAACATTATTCCAATAAAAAGATACTATTTACATTTCATTTCACATTCTAGAAAGGCTGAGTGGTTACAAAAATAAGTGCTATGATGTAAACACCTTCTACTAACTGCATGCTAAACCCTAACCAGTTCTTTAGAGCTATCAGAGTTACACAAATGCTGTTCAGTTGATTAAAGCTCCAGGGACTTTGAGAACACAAAAATACCCAAACCCGGAGTAAAACCGATCAGGGTTCACCCACTATCGACAAGTGCACCTGGTAGCTATCATGTCTTCGTACTCCTTGTAGACGATGGAGCCATCGGGCTCTATGGTCAGGACGCTCAGTGGGCTGTATTCGGCAGGAACACAGGAGGGCCTTGGGACGGTTGAGTCCAGCTTCTCGTATATTATGTTCTGTACCATGGTGTGTACGGGAGAGCCGTAACGGTGCCCGACCACCCTTGGGCACTCGCCTTTGCAATACTGCGGGCTGTACCGGTGTGGTGCGATTATCCATTTGTCCCATTTTAGTTGGCTAAAACTTAGGCGGAAGTTGTGAAGCTCACACTCGTTTTGAGGGAACAGAAATTGTTTGAAATATTCACTCAAATTATAGGGTGGAGCCACTGGCACTTCTTTCAGATTCTCCTCTCTTCGCTGTCGAGAGGCCCTTTTACCCTGTGAATCCTTTTCTTTGTCACCTGCAGGATCAACATGCAGGCTGTTCCTTCGCCTGGGCCGCACTGGGTTTTTCCTTCTGTATCTAAGCGAGTTCCACCTGTGATAAGCTTGCTCACTGGTATCATTCAGGTAAAGAAGAAGAGAAGGGGGAACCAGTGCCACGTTAACAGGATTTTCCAGTTTAGTGTTCTGTTGTGGATCACCCATCAGACAAGTGAAGTTCACAGCCATATGAATGTTCCTCCTCTTAGTAGCAATTAGAGGCTGGAGAAAAGAAGTCACATCAATCTCAACCCACTTGCGTTTTCTAACTTCGAAGTGCAGGCTAAAAGCTATAGAGTGTGAAATGCTGGGACACACTTGGCCAGAAAAATCATGCTCCTTGATAGATAAATGGCACGTGCATTTAATGGAGGAAGAAATGGGAACCGATGTGTCAAAGGAATAGAGCAAGACCGACTTGAGTAAGTGCTCTAGAGCAGTGACACGATCCAGGTTGAAGAGTAAATCCACCGAGTGAATGTCTGAGAAGGGAAACAAAATCTTCTAGAGTTAGTGCATCTCGGTCCCCCCCCGCCCCGACATAAATACTGTCACATAGCAGATGAGCAGAAATAATTCAGTGGCAGAAGAAACCAGTTGAGATGCCCTGCCTTACTTCTGTTACACGGAATTTCTGCTCTGGTCAGGGGCATAGGATTTAAAAGTTAAGATATGACAAAAAACCTAAGAAAACCCACAATTTTAAGAGGTATTAGGATTCATTTAATTAAAAACCCAGTACAGGAGGAAGTTAGCAGTTTTCTTCAGTGTTGAAACAGGAACTACACACTGCAGATTACCCAAGCCATGAAATGAAATAGCTAAAGTTTTAAAGTGAATGCTTTCAGAGCTTTTTAGCATTAACACTAGTTAACACTCACATATTTTCTCCTATTTAAGTCTCTTGACCAGCAGCTGCCAGCGAGTCTGAGCAACAGCAAGACAGAAATTTATTTATTAGCACTACTTAAAGAAAATTATCACTCTTTCATGAGTGTCTCTTTGCTTTTCTTTTAGGCAGAAGAACCAGGGCTTCCAAGTTATTCTGAACACACCTCTCTGTCTCGTTCACCCCTATGGTAAGATACGCTACTCTTACCTTTTCCCCGATGTTAAGAATGCTTCTGGCATTCTTTGAATTTGCTCCAATTTCCATCTTATTTTGAGATTGGCGAACCCATTTCCTGGCCTGTTTTCCAGATGTCATCAAAGCATATGTTTAATATATTGGGGTTTTTACTACTCGCCACTGAATTTTTTCTGTAAATTAGCAATTGTTCATTTTTGACCATACAAATGCAGTAAGTGATCCCTTTAAGCTTACATAGGCCATATAATCAGAAATCAGATGAGGGCTCTGTAGACCGTGATAAACTTTTATTTCCTGTATTAATGAATTTTTCTACAATCATGAATTTGAATAGCCTCAATAATTGTAGGAAGTTGGTTCAGATTCAGGCTGCTACTTTAATTATTACTATATTTAATATATATATAATCATGAGATTAACCCCTAATTGTGAGTATATTTCCGAGCTGGTAGATTATACTATGCCAGGAAATTTTATTCATAAACTTTTTTAAAATTTGGTTTTTCCACAGTGAATAATTCTTAACTGAGCCTCAAAGTGCTGTTATTGTGCACAAGTGCAATGTTTGCGTTTAAGGGTATCTCTCTTTCTAAGTGAAAAGATCCAAGTCAGGAGAGCTCCGGTGGCTTGTCAGCAGCCACGTAAGTAGAACTAAAGGCAAGGATTTCTAGCTGCTCTTGCTGCGAGCAGACCACATTCAAGAAAACCGTGAAAGCATGGTAAGTTACAAGTGCCCAGCCATCCTTGTGCTTCAGTCCTGAGCCTGATTTACAAGTAGTTTTACTCTTCCCTTCAGGACATTCACATATTTGGGTTGTAGCAAATGTGGAAGATAAGGAGAAAAGTCACCTTGCCATGGGATTCTGGGCATTTGTTACAGGTCTCGTTACAGCACTGTGTTTTTGGGGCCTTGAAAAAAAAAGCAGAACCAAGATGGGCAGTAGAAAGAAACGTCTTGCCCATTACACCTAACCACTTTTTCCACTTTTCTTACTTTACTTAGAACCTATAATAGAGTTTTCTCTGACTCATAATGAGTCAGCCTGAAGCATCAGTATCATCTTGAACACAGCACTATTTGTGTGGCAGTTCCCAAACTGGGGGGAAATCTGCCTAATGCCATTCAAGGAGAAGTAGGTTATGAAAAACTCCTACACTTCAAGAGAAGAGCCATCAGGATTAGAATAGCAACATTCTAAAGAAATTCTAAAGAAATTAAGTATTTTTATATTACGCTGCAAGCACAGAACACATGGACGCTTTGCAACTCAGGTCACCACACACCTACCTTTCATTAGGTCCCTGTGGCGGTGCTTGCATTCGGAACACGGAGTGAATAGTCGCACAGTGTTATAGAGGTGGCTCTTGGTAGCCTTTGGGATTCCCTCCTTGGTAGCAGACATCTTATAGAGCCTTTTCATGTACCGAAGGGCTCTGGAGTCTGGTTGTAGCCTGGGGGCCTCACTTTCCCAGCTCTGAGGTCCCCTGTCAGACAGCACCTTGAGAAGGGGTGGCAAGAGGGCATATCCACGTCTCATACCCTTTGGCAGCCATAACAGTGGATTTAGCTCACCAGTGTTGTCCTCAGGAGCTACCAATAACCCAGAGGTCTTGTCAGAGACTATGCGACCCCTGGAGTGGGGGGAACACTGGATACTAGATGAAAGCCAATGAAGACAGCAATAGAAACACACACAAATTCTCCAAGTACTCTCCATAGTCTTTAGGGTTGCAGCCAAAAAAACACCTCCCCTAAAATACTCAAGCAGGAAAAAAAAAAGAGTCCTGGAGCTCGATCCCTTATATATGTTGCAGCTGTGGAATGGGAGGGAGGTTTCTTTCTGATTAGAAAGCGAGGAGAAAGATCTGCAGCTGGCTGCTGAAACCACATGCTTGTTTGCATTTAGGCTACAGCCTTCGCCAATGGAAGCATATTATAAACAAAATCCTTATTCTGAGAGTTAACCTTTTTCACATGGTGAATTACAAAACAAGAGTGAGTGCCAGCCTCCAGAGGGAGCTGGGGAGACAAGTTAGTATTGATTAGTCTAAATCCATTTTTATTTGCAGAAGTGTGTATAAAGCTGAATATTATTGCTCTTAGCAATAATAAGCTAACAAGAAAGAAGCTGTTTTTCATTTTCTGTTCACCTGTTTCTCACATTTCACTTCTCTATAGACAGTAACACCCACCTGAGAGCGAGGTGACTGTGATTATAGTACCATCAGTTTTGTGTTCGTTCCAGCACACAGCACGTATTGACCTCCAGCTTGAGGTAAGGCATCCAAAGAGCATCGTGCTTTTCCAGTCAGTGTCAGCGGAGCGTGCTCCGAAAGACTCCAACTGATTGCATCAGAAATATTCAGGAACTCTTGTAGCTGAACATAACTAAAGGGGTGGGCTTTTGTTTTATTTAATTAGGAAAATACAGGGGAAGAAAATCTGTTTTCATGACAGTTGTTTTTAATTAGAGCGATGTTATCAATAATCTAGTGAAATGTCACCCATAATCTAACTTTCACATCTTAAGGCTCCAGAAAAAGGATCACTTGTTCAGAGAGTATTTAATTAACTTACAGAAATATCAGTCTGGCGTTCATTGATTTGGAGTGGAAGGTTAATTCAGATAACAATCTATAATGAGAAAAAATATAACCTTTCCTGCTAGATTTCTTAAAGCTGATTTGATTATGATAAGACAGGGAAGGATACTGTTACTTGTAAGGTCCACTATGTTTAAACTGTTTTGAATAAGGTGATCTGTACTTGGATTCATTTTAAAAATATATCCTGCAGTCAGGCACACTTGCACCAAACAAGCTCCTCTGCTCCCGCCCTCCCGGGTTTGAGTTATTCCCACGTTACATTAGTTTCAAACAAATATAACTACAGTTTCTACTGTTCCATGACAATTTAAGCTGCCCTTTAACCCTACCCTCTTCCACAAACAAAGTGTGGATTCCTGCTCTCTCCTTTGTGCTGATTTCTGATGTTATCAGGTCTTGTGGTGGGTCTGGTCAGGGAGCTGAAATGGTAGGAAAATAATCCAACCAAAAGTGAATATTTGCTTTACCTTACTGAAGCCGCCGGACAAGCCGAGAACAATTAAGCCTATCTTGAATAATTCAGGGCTCAACAGGACATGAGTGGTACTTCTGGATGCTAAAGGCAGAGCAAATCCTTAACTATTATTCTGTATGGTGAGTGCCAAAATAATCTTACATATTTTCATATATACACTGCATTGAAGAGGGTTTTCTTAAACATGTAGCTTTTGAAAATTTTCCTTAAGTAGACTGAAAAGTTCATGAAACAGGGGAAAGGATGTGGAGATTTTTAACTGTAGATATAACCCCAGCCCTGACCAGATATATTCCGCTCTTTTGCATAGTCTAGTGGCCCGATCATAAAACTTGTCCACATTTATTAGCTGTCTTGTTGGAAATCTAAGCCGAGAAGTCAAAGTCCAAATATATCCAACTTGAACCGATATATGAGGCACCGTCACTGACTGTAATGACAGGGAGAAACCTAATGCCTCGTGCTCGGTTGGCCAAGGCTGGGAGCTGCTGTAGGGATGGCTGGAGGGCCATCGGCGCAACACAATGCCGACAAGCATCCAGTGGTGCTCGGGGTAGAAGAAGGTTAGATCTTGTTCATTTTCCTTCATCCTGATGTCTGACTGGGGGGACTTGGCAGTGTTAGGTTTATGGTTGGACTCGATAATCTTAAAGGTCTTTTCCAACCTAAATGACGCTATGATTCTATGATTCTGGGTGCTGTGGAGGCTTTCAAAGGATGTTGGGACTATGTTTTCACATTTTTAGGAACTGGTTGGTCTAGACCTGTGGAAATGTTTAATAGGTCAGTTGATTTGACTATGGCATTTGACTACTAGACCCTATACAAAACGTGATCATTTTCAGTGCATAAACAGGAGCTGAAATGCTCTGAGAGTGGCTGTAGGAATGCAGGGCTTCTTAACAGTACTGAAGCATTAGAGCCTTCCCATGAAGGTGTTTATAACTTCAGGCAGTTCTTGAGCGGCTTCTAACAAACTGGGCTCCCTTTGCTCTGCAGCAGCCTGTAATAAAAGAGGGAGAAAACTGGAGTTTATGTTGCTGTTGATTTTTTCCTCTGAAATCCAGTTCCCCCGAACAGATTACTGATCCAGCACAGTCACAGCAACCCCTGCGTGCAGAACTGACGCCTAGCGCCTTGCAGGGGAGTCAGGAGCTGGGGGAGGGAATGAAAGAGGAAGGAGAGAGCCCTGTAAGCCACGCTCACTGCCAAAGCCAGTTTATCATCCAGGCTGTGACTTTTTACTGGACTTCAGGTTTCTCAGTGCTTGGAATCATTTGCTGAAGGGTTACAAACTGCAGTTATATTTGAGCGAAGATTCTGGCATACCTACACTTGTAGGTGGTTGCAAATACACGTGCACAAGCATTTAGGTTATTAAAAACTTCTTTAGTAAAACACAATGTCCAAGGAGATTAGTTTCATCATATCTTTTTAAAATCCAGACCATTATTTGATTGTTTGATCGTCTCATGTTTTGTATATCATAAATATTTATTCTCTCTATTATTAATCATTAGATTGTTGCAGCAGAAACTGAATTTTCCTTTTTTCCCTGGGAAACACCGTGTGAGTACCTAGTCTGTACTACCACAAGCATGTAATAATTTTTAAATTCCTATAAAGCAGAGCAGGAGAATGTGCGGCTTTGCCCCGTAGCTGGATAATGACATTTGTTTCTTTCCACAAGGGAGCAGAAGCATTAGTCACAGGTGTAGCTGTTATGCCCCGATAAACAAAGTGTTTTCATTTTGGCTCACTGAGCTGATTCAGTGGACTTTGAAATACAAGAAGTATCAGGTGCTCTCTGCAGGGCCTGTTAATAATGTTGCAGAAACTTAGCTAACTGCCCGTGCAGAGTTAACAGCTGAGTTACATGTCTGCTGTACAGATGTGAGCTCTAGCAATTGCTAACAATTTAAAAAGAAGAAATGTTTCCTGTTACTTCTAGTAGCTTCTTCCTGCCATAAACCAAAAAGATCACACAAATTATTTTAAAGAACCAATGATCCATAATATGTCATTACTTGACAAGACAGAATCAGAGCTAAAAAACTATGTACCACTGATTTTATGACTACAGTATAAAAGAGAGAGTTTTTTATCACTGATCATAGCAGCTTATGCTCGAGTCAGCCCATTTTCATCTCCCTGATGATAACATCAAGGCTGATGGCAGCCAGAAGGTTGGGCTCCGTTTGCCTCTCTCTTCCTCCCTGCCTTCTTGTACCGGATGGTTACGGCAGTCTCCACTGTCTTTGTGGCCATACCTGCCATTTGAGCTGTTCTTCACAGCCTCAGTGGGTGAGATTTTTCCCATTTATCAGATTTGTAATTGTCCCATGGAAGACTTCTTTTCCTAGCTGAAAGGTCAACCTTCTCGAAGGGCTTGGAAACGAACTGAAATGTCCTGGACATAGACATGAGTTGTGGCACTGATGGATAGTTTATTAATTCCTTTATTCATGCAGACTACTTCTACTACTACCTGTGCAGCTTTGCATGTATCATTTATGTTTTAATTTACCATCACTTTATTATCATTATTTATATAATAGTTTAATTTATATTATATCATTATTTAGCCCTAATGGACCGTGAGCCCGTTTCCTGTGTGCTGCATAAATAGGGACTAAACTGCCCAGAGAGCTTGTCACCTAAATATAGGACAAGAGAAGGGACTTAGCATACGAACAGTTATCTTGTTTTTGGTGGCATCATAAAAGAGCAGAGTCTCAGGGGTTTAAAGAAGATTATGCGCGCATTGCTGTTGTTTGCGTCAGGGACAGCAGGCAGATTTGTTTGGAAGTGTAACGGGTGAACAATGGAAGCTGGCCCCACGAGAGCGAGTCGGTAGGGTGCGTCCCTTAGCTTATAGGGGTGCTCTGGGGATGAAAATATTAAGCATTATGAACCATTCAAGCACTAGGATAATGCTGCTTTTGTAAGGACCTGAAGGGGATAGACCCAGGCAGGCATACAGCCACCATCGTGACTGCATCTCAAGTATTGCTTGCTGTCTGCAGGGTGTTGCTGCAGTAGGTAGGTAAGAAGCCAGCAGTAGTGACGATGTGCATTAGAGACATGGTGAAACACTGTGTTTCTTCCACAGTAATCAAGTTTTAGAACCTCAAATAATGCAAAACTTACAAGGTATTGTTGTCTCGTCCTCAGGCGAGGGAAAAACCTGCATGAGGCAGGTGTGCCCAAGAGGGCCTCTTTCTATGTTTACCTGCCTGCTGCGGTCCCCAAAGCATCAGGGTGAGGAAAGATCATTCCCTGGCAGTTCACTCCAGTGAGGAAGGTGAGAAGGGGAAGGAGATGAGCACAGCAAAAGCCCCTCCAGGGGTGTCTCCCCCTTTCGCCATGCCTGAAGACAGCCGGGCTCCGTGTCGCGGTGCTGGCTGCTGCGAAGGCAGCGGGTGGCTGCCTCAGGGGGCTGGGGCGGGACGGGTCACCCACCTCTTTGTTTTCATAATTGCCATCTGTGGCCTCTTTCTGCCTTAGCTAAAAAACACTGCCTTCTCCTAGATCCTAGTAGATCTAAGGGGACCAGGCTTATGCTGTGGCTTTATCCAGCGGCATAATATTATTGTGTTTTATTCTCCTGCCAAGGGCACAGTAGTGAGTCAGCCAAAAAGAAAAAAAACCACTGCCTCTTCCCCTGGCTGCTTCACCGAGGCATTACATTATAATGGTGCCTAAAGTTAACGGATATCGTAGCTACACTTCCATTGCTCACAATAGGCGTCTATTCTTTGTGCTAAAAGATCAAGCTGTAGATGATCCGATAGTCAATTTCTAGACAGAGTTTCTAGATTTATGAGAATAAATTCTAGGTTTATGGAAGTATCATTTTACTATACATTTTAATATCTTGTGCGTTCTATATGGGATGAGGATATTCTGACCAAAACTGAAACTCATCTCTGGTTTATTGTACTATTTATTTGTCAATAAAATAAGCAATTCCTTCAAGTGTTAAAAAATATTAGCTGATAGATGAACTGGCTTGGTCTGACTTTGGGGTTTGCTGTACAAAGACACAGCGATAAAGATAAACATAAAGGCTTCTTAGAGGATGCAGATGAAGGCAGTGCCAGGCTGGGGCCGTGGTACGTTTCAGAGCTCCTGCTGCCCTTCCTTTGGGCACATTACCTTCCTGTTATCTTACGTGGCGTTGCTGTAAACTGACCGTGTAATAACGCTGAGGCGAAGTGACCTTGCGGACACTTTGTACAACTAGAATTAATAAATGTTCTTGACAAGGTAATCAGTTAGTTGGTTCGTTTAGTACATGAGTTTAGTGGCTTAATAGGCAGCAGCGTGAGAAAAGTTTTACTTCATCCTGTTGTGAAAACAAGCGATTAGCAAAGAGCAGCCGGACAGCCTCGCTCAGCCACTGAAAATGAGCCTGGTTGGTTTTCCCTTTGTAAGCAGGATTGCTGCCGGCCGCCTGGGTATTGCTGCAGTGTCTTTGTCAGACCTCTTCGGTTTTACTAACGTGAGGGTTCTTGCTCCTGGAGTGCTTTCTTAGAGCTCGTTTGTGTGGAGAATTTAGTTCACACCTCACACATTACTTTTCATCATCCGTGCGACGATTGGGTAAGAACGTAGGCATTCGGTGCTGAAGTATGGCACTCACAAGTTTACCCGCTCAGCAAATATCACATGGAAAATTAGTAAGTCTCTCCCTGTAATCAGATATTCTTCAAAAACATAAAGACCGCTTGTTCTCCGAAAAAGAAACGACAGCTGCAGAAAACAGCTACCGTAGGTAGCAGAGCAAGGCTCCTGGCGGGGCCCTGCAGCAGAGGGACGCCGCCGCTTCCGCGACCTTGGGGCTGCGCGAAGCAGGAGCAGGGCAGACGGGCTTGGTACGCGCGGCCTGCAACGCGCGAAACCCGCGGCATCATTTCACGCAGGTCTTTGAAAAAGCCATTATGGGAAAAGTTTTCTGCACACTTACAAATACGACCCCCGGGTGGAACCTGGCTGAGGTAGTCTTTTAATAGAGTTAAATTTTTATTGAAATAGAACTTCTGAAGTTAATGAACGAGCTGCTATTTCTTTGCGCGTGCTGTTTCTGTTCCAGGGAGGTACCGTACATGTATCCATAAAACGTGGCTTTCAGGTCAAGTTTGAGACTAGGTCTCATCCAGTTTGAGAGCTGCTGCTGCCAGGGGTGGGTTCTGCCTTTTCCTCCTCGCCTTTTGGTGTTTTCCCTTGCGTTGCTGGAGCAGTTTTCACCTGGTCTCTGAGCCAAGTGACTCATTCCCCAGCCGCACGCTCAGTATAAAGGTGTGGGGCAGCCCCAGGTGTGCTCTTTGGTGAGGAAGAGGGTTGGGGGTGGTGATCTGTCGCTTTTGAGAAGATCTTATAGTCAGCTTAATTCAGCTATAGTGTGAAGTTATGCAATACTATAGTCAGGTGTGTTTTAGGCACTGTAGCTGTCTAGAAAGATTCAGTGAGAAAATGTAAATGAGTAGGTAGAACTTAGGTTTTTTTCTCCCCTCCTCTTCATAAAGGCGCAGGCAGGACTGCAGGAGTTCTCTCCCTTTGCTTTTTTCAGAAGGGAGAAAGAAAATATTTGGAACAAGTTGTTTTAAAAACTAGGAAACTGGGGTCTTATGTTGGATATTTTTCCTCTTGCCTTGCTGTGCTGGTGTGGAAAGCTGAGTTTGTTGAGCTTGTTATTATCACTTTCTGCTTTCCTGGTGTATTTTCCTGCCTGGCAAGCTCCTGTTTACAAGCTGCAGAACAAAGAAAGCCCTGAAGAATAAAAATTGTGAAAAATGGAGAGCCTGCTGCTGTTACCTCAAACCTTGCCTGAGACAGTGTACAGGGCAGGTAAGTCACTGTATACCAGATGTGATTTCTTCTTTTTCTGGAAATGTTTTTATTGTTCCTAAGTAAAATAACAGTTCTGGCTCTTCCTGCAGCATCTCTGCCGTAGGGTCCGGTTGTGGCCCTAAGGTAGGAGTGAAGAAGCTGTGTTTTATCTTTTGTTGGGGTCTTGTGTATTTTACCGTACTATTAGATATGGTTAAAATGCAAGTCCTTATGTGACCCTTAGTGAGAAAAAAAATGCTAAATTATAATTTAGCTTCTTAAAATTGCAGGAGAATAAATACCAGAATGATACTTTTTTTCCAGTCTCTCCCTTCTCATGCCTCATACATGGACATCCTCCTGGTACGCGGCTACACATTAGGTTTGGGGTTGGACTTGATGGTATTAAGGGTCTTTTCCACCCTGAATGATTCTGTGATTGTATTCTGTGAGGGTTCCTGTGCCTCGAAGTCCTTGGCTGGCAGCGACATCCCGACCCCTACTGCGGTTTGTGGGGTGGTGGGTCATGCTCCGTATGGCCCGGCGTTTGCAGGGTATTCCCTCCCTTTGCACAAGCAGATGTGGCTCAGGGAAATGCTTCTCCCCTGACGCAGGAGCTTCGGGGCCATTATCCTGACGCCACCTCTGTGCCTGCCCCTGGGCAGGGCCCTGTGCGCTACCTTCGTCAGCTGCGAGTAGCTCCGGGACAAGTAGCAGTGAAGACTGGGAGAGTTTTGTCCATGTCCGAGCTCGGGGGGGGATGTCCTGGCTCTGCCGGTGCGGGCAGCGCTGCCTGCAGCCGCTGGCCCAGGGGGTCCAGGTAAGGCTGGGGGAGATGCTCGGGGGGTGGCTTTGTCCCCACGGACCTGGCCTGAAGGCTGGCGGAGATGATCCACGGTGTATAAATGAGACTGATTGGCTCTAATTGCTGTAACCATGTGCAGCCATCTGGAAATGATTCGCCTTTAAGGAGGTGAGTGGGGCTTAGGGGGGTAGGTGGGTTTAGGAATGTTGGAGGGGGGCTGCAGCAAAGCCACTGGAAGTTCAACGAGCCCTTAAGATGTTTGGAAACCTTACAAAAGTGGCGTTTTCACAAGCCTGTTACTTGAATTACCATGAGAAACTCGTGTGGCCGATGCAGTGCAGCCCTGTCTCCTGTTTTAAACAGCCACGGATGAAAGAGAAGGGGGGGCTTTGGCTGTGTTTCTTTGGCATGTTACTTTAATCCCGTGCGTGGTGTTGAAGGCACGCTGCCAGATACTGTGCTGCTGTCTGCTAAGAGTAGAAGAGTTTTTAAAAATGATTTTATCTAACCTGATACTATTTCAGTGGTAAAAGGCATTCTTTCATAGCTCAGAATATGTGGAATTATAGTACTAAACCACTTTTGATCTGTAACGGTGTGGCTTATTTACACTGTCTTCAGCAGGAGGTTTTTTAATCTTTCTATGAATTTAAAGACCTGAGCTACATAATTATTTCCTGCAAAAATCACGGGGGCAGTAATTGCCTGGACCTCTCTTTTCCTGTTGTGCAGAGACCTGTTAATAGGATTCTTCTCTCGGAAAGAAAGTCTCCTTAGCAGCATTTAATATCAAGAATGAAGCAGTGTCAGGTAGAAACTGAATGTTTTTCAATGAAGTGTGTTCTAAAGAATTCCACACTGAACCCTAGGGTGTTCAGTGTTTGCAAAACATTCACGGAGTGATGTATTGAAAAAGTAGAACCATCTCCCTGTGGTGTGCACTTAAGTGTGACAATCCATGAGACAATATTGAAGTTAAAACTTGGAAAACATTTTGAGTGTGCCTTTAGAAAATGGAAATCCAGGTTAAATACATAGGGGAGGTGAGAGAGAGAAAAGTACTTTCAAGTGTGTAGGGGTGGGAATCACATAAGATTTTCCAGGCGTTTACAAATGGTGAGAGAATATGCAAATGTGTGTATTTATGAATTTGCCCGAGAGGGTTTTTGTACGCTCTGATAGCATCTCTTGTTTGGCTTTACGTAGCGCTAAGGTGCAAGTCCAAACACGCAAAGGGCCCTGCTCACATGAGCAGGGCTATTCGAGCCTGCCGGGGTCCTGCCGGCTGCGGACACGGGGCAGGGCGAGATGTGGAAACTGGAAACCGCATCCAAGCGTCCGGCGAAAGCAGCTTTAGCGTGTGGGCTGAGAGGGGCCCTGCAGCGGGACCTGCCCCCGGCCCAGGCACAGCCTCTCGGTCTTCAGTCCCGGCTTGAAGCTGCAGGGTGGGTGACTGGCTTTACACGCTACCGGCTGTTCGGTGCGTTCGATTGTAACACACTCGCTTCCTCATTCTGACATTGCCAGTGGTTTTCAACTCAGAATTTGCATTCTGGTTGTTTGCTTTGCCCAGAATTTTGGGAAAATGTGGACAAAATGAATGCTGTATTTCTAAGAACAAGCTGGGGGGGAGGAAATGATGTCTTGCCTATTTGCGATACTTCTGACCTGTCACTGAACAACTTTGTTTCCCACGCTCTGGAGAAGGGAACTAAATTTTGATTTGCATGAATTTGCATCGGGGATGTGCTTCTTGTTGTTCTCTCTGAAAATCTTCCCAAGTCTGGCCAATTAATGTCTCTGAAAAATGCACATGCTTTGATATTATTTTTTTTTTAGTAACTTAAATGTCTGAAGATTCTCTCCCCGGCGTACTGGAATCTCTGAGAGCTTCCAGTCGTGGCTGGGCTGACTCTCTGCCCATCCCAAAGCATAAATGAAGATGCTGCCTTTGACCTGTGGCTTCAGATGATAAAGCAGATTGTCACCATCGTGGCTGGTTCCAGTTGGCCTCAGCTGGAGCTGAGAGCTGGCACTGGCTGAGCCCGCTGTGGTGACCTGGCAGGAGATTTGCTGGCATGAAACAGGGAAAATGGATTTGTAAAATAATTGAAGGGCAGGGCAGACACAGAGCGGAATAGGAGTTCTGTGAGTGTTACTTTAACATAGTTTTATATAGAATTTTAATACGGAGTGAACAGAAAGCAAAGGGGAGAGGAGAAAAAGAACTGATCATAGTTCTTTGCTATAATGTTTTCCTAATCTTAGTTATTGAAATGAAGTTTTAATTTCTTTAGAAGTTATTTGCAAAGGAAAAAACTGTGTTGGAAATACCATTGATGTCAAATTTGAATATATCTCATAAACTTTATTCTTTGAAAAATCCCCTTTAATTTCCATTACCCAGCTTTTCATCTTTTTGGTACCGGGGTACCAGCTCACTGTTTCAGCAGGTACCACGCAGAGTATTCTGGAGATCGGCATTGCCACTGCTTGCGCTGGAAGCGTTGGCCGAGCGCGTGGCGCTACTGGTGCCGGCGCCGAGGGCCGATTCCAGCAGCAGCGCTCCCAGGCTGCCGCCCTGCTGCGTTCCAGCAGAGCTCTTTGCCCTTTTCTTTCAGGGTACCATTTGTACACTCAAACAAGAGAGGGTGAATGTAAACTGGCTTTAAACAACGGATGTGTCTTTCTCAAGTGTATGCAAAAGGTTAATTGCTTTGGATATTTCTTGCCTGTTTCTTTGGGTCTGATTTAGGTCTGATTCGAAACAGTGAAATCAATAAAAAGGTGCCATTTACTTCAGTCAGCCTTGAAAAAACTTCTTAAAGGACAGCAACAGAACTTAACGTTGTCATGACACATTACGTATATATCTTTAGAAGTGAATAAATTTATTTAAATATTCCATCAGTAATCTGACAAGTGCATTTTCTGGTGACCTGGAAGATCCTTCACTATCAGGAAGAGGACGATTTTACGGCTCAAAGAGTTTTTGGTTTTTGGCATTGAATAATGCTGGGTGCTAAGGTGTGAGAACGAACATCCGACAGCACGACCTGGCAGTGAGATCAGGTACACTAAGGCTGAGGGCGGTGCTCCTGCCGATCCAGGGGCTTTCCTGTTCCTGTGGCTGTACGGGGCTCATCAGGCCGGCGTGGGAACCAGTCGTTTCAAAATGATGTCCAAATACAGCCGTGTGCATCCTCACAAGTGACAGACAATTTACACTTTTTGCTCTGTGTGCATGTGTGGCTGTAGACCGATGTCTCAGAGTTAGATTTGTGATTCTTTTCATCTGCAAATTAAGAGTGCCTGCACTTGCTCTCGTAGATATGCGTCGTTCTATAGATGCCAGCATGGCCTGCCTTCCTGTCGAACAGCGGCGAGCTCAGGGAGGTGTTGGGTACAGGGCAAAACCCGTGCTGCTTGTGCCTCGTGCCAGCACGCAGGTCGCTTAGCCTGGGGATCTACCACGAGCCTTTTGCTAGTCCCAAAGGCTTCTCGCATCAGACCCTGAAAGCACTCACGGAATAACGTGGAAAGACCAAAGGTGGTCCAGGACTGAAAACTTCCAAACTACTGCTTAGGAATAGATACAGGATTTGAGCTTGGGAGATCTTCATACAGCAAATGAAGTGCAGAAAACGTGCAAAGTGAATGACTGCAAATAATGAACTGCTCATCAGCACCTGTAAGGTAACGGGCTATTTCAAAACGTGGACTTGTCAACAATGACAAGGTCAGGTCAAAGTTAAGCCAAGCAGACACTTTCTCTCTCCTTCCTCTCTTCTTTCCAGCTCACCCTCTTCTGACAGCCATTTTATTTGCCTTTTTTCCTGTCTTCTGTGATGTGACCAGCTTCCATCAGCCCTCGGAGATGAGCAGAAACAGTCCTGAAGCTGCTTTAACCAAGCCTTTAAGTATCCTGGAGTCGAGTCTATCAGACTCGGGCAATCTGAGGACCTGTAATTTATTCAGCTTGCTCAGCTGTACTTCCCCTGTTCCAGGGTGAGTTCTTACACTGTGCTGGTAGTTTTTAGCAATGACCAGAATGACCAGCTCGTTTTTGGCCTTTTGAACAAAGACTCCAGCCTACTTAGCAAGAGCGTTCTTTGTCCTCACTGAGTCAAGAGTACTTAGTACTTCCCTTATTTTTAATAATTTAATTTATTTTGTATCTTGGGCTTTCAGATTTTGTCAGTTTTTCCTTCTGCCTGAACAGCCCCCGTTCTCCCGCTGGCTCTTACCATGTCTGCCTGCCTGTGCTGCAGCAATTCCTCGTCATTCTCTTACTTCCAAGCCCCAATCTCTTTGTCACAACAAGTCCCGGCTCCCCTAGCTTCCCATCTGATCTTTGTCTTTGTCTTCATTCTCCTCCAAATCAGCATTTCTGTGTTTTTTGTTGCGCCCCCATTTCCTTTACTGGTTCCTATTTCAGGCCTCTTTGCTAGGACAACCTTATCCATCATTTTCCTTCTGGCCTGCCAGCCCAGCCTCAACACACCCTTGCTCTCCCATATTCCACCCGGTTGTAACTCTCCTCTGAATTTGGCGATTCCTTTGCTCGGCCTGACGGTGACCCAAGCGGCACAGAAACGAGAGCACAGCCGAGAGGTGCTCTGGCTTCCCCGGCTGGAAATGATGTGGTACTTCCAAAAGAAATGCCAAGAACGGCCTTGTGAGCTGTGGGTCGGCCGCGTGGAGACTTTCCTACATCAAGCCTCCTCTGAATTTATGCAGAGTGCTTGTTCAGGGATTTAAATTCAGTCCTGAATTGAGATTACCTCGATTTCATGGATAAATTAAAGCCAAGTACTTGGTGCAATAGCTGTTCTTTGCCAGAATTTTAGTCTGAACTTTGAAGAGCAAGAGCTACTGCTTCATGAAGGATTGTCAGAATTTTTCTGTGATCTTGAGAAGACAATGTATTATCCAGAGACTTGTTCTTACACAGTTTTCATCTGACAATTTAAAAACCCCAACGCCCAAACGCCATGAGAATATCTCCAGCTGGAATATTCCAGTCAAATGGATAAACGTTTGTCATAATAAGTACCTGTAGCAGGAAACGTGAAGCGATGCTGAGACACGTAGGACCTTTCTAGAATATACAAACCTGCCTGTTTTTCATGCCAGATCTGAAATGACATCTCTCCTCTTTGGGAGGTTATTCTTGGTGCAGCATTCCATGCATGGAGCTCTTCAGATTATTTCTTGGGTCATGGTCTTTTTGCACCTGTCCCCATTGCTGTACAGGCTCCTCGCTTCAGGAACAGGGAAGAAGTATGATCAGAATTTGAAAATAAGATCTTTTTGCTACTTATCTGTCCAGGAATAATTATGCATTGGGCTGTCCACTGAGCCTGTGTCTAATAAAATTTCAATCCTTGTTTGAAGCAAATGTTTCTTGTTAATTATTTTTATGATAATACATATAAATCAGCAAGTTATTTTGTTTTTTTCCTGAAAAAAAGTTACTAATCTAAAATTAAAAATAAATATTTATTTTTAAATTGTCAACACACTTTCCATGAGTTGTAAAACAAATGGCTTATATGGTAAACATAGTCTTTGAGCTGAGTTTTGTGATAATCTTAGAGCCTGTAAAATACAAAGGTTTGACCCAAGGGTTTGTCATACTTCTGTGACTCATCACTGTAAAGCTAATCTCTGGGATTTTACTGGTGTGTCTTTGAAATGGTGACATCATGTTGCCTATTTATTGCTAAAGATGAATTTTCTGGTGTCTAAAATATCACAAGCCATTTTTACAGGACCTTTTATAGAAGGCTCGAGCATGGCTTGCCTTTGTACCATGTATTGCAGAAATCCAAGCGTTGGCAGTGGGATGCTGCCTGTGGATTGCCGACACTATCAAAATTGTCCTGAGAAACGACCAGTGTCTCAGTTCTCCAAACCGCCCTGTTCAGCTCTTCGCCCAGTCAAACCTTTCAAGGAAACGATATTCCCAGTACCACGAGGTCTGATTTAGGAGATTTATACAAGTCCCAGAACGCGGTGCCCACCCAGCTTTGGCATGCCCCGAGCAGCAGCGGCGTGATGCCCTGGCATCTCGGGGAGCTGGAATTCTCTGCTCCCTTGAATGCTGAGTGTGAATCTCGAGCAGCAACAGCTTGGCTCGTGTCAGGAATGCTTGTTTCATCGAGGCCAAAAGCAGCTCACCTCTGCTGATTCCCCTCGATGGCCGTACGCACGTATTCTACATTGCTGAGGGATTTAAACATCCAAGGGTCCTTCCAGCTTAAGATCAGATGGGCTTATATGATTCGTACTTTTGCCTAATCCGGGCATAACGTGGCTTTTCTGCTTATGGCAAGTGTGTGGTTTGCACCTGCCCCTGCTGCCCTTTTAGTCCTTCACCTGTCCCTGCTGCTGAAGGCTGTTTGTGGCAGAAGCTCCAAGGCAATTTAATTGTAAGAGTGCTGTCCTCGCGGTGTCCGCTGCTTTAGCTACCTCTGGTGCTGCGAGGAGACCTCGGTGGGACGTAACCGCCCAAGAAAGCGTCCCGCTTCCAGGTGCGTTTTGCAGCCCTTGCCAGGTTACGCTGTTCACTTACGCTTCTGACCGTATCTGCAGTTTGGTGGTTCTTAGGTGGTTTTGAATACCTTGAAACAAAATGTTTAATTTTGGGTGGAATTGGAACGTTTTATTTGGCACAAAACAAAAGCTTGTACTTCAAAGCTTTTTGTAGACAAGCTGAAAAAAAGTGATTTTGATATGAACCGAAGCAATTCTTAACTGCTTTGGTTGTCAAACTGAAAATATCTGTGGGGGGACAATGGCAGAGAGCTGTTCCTGGCAGGTGTCGGCTGGTAGGGTTCATGTCTCTGACGCTCCTACCGGTGTGAAATTTTGAGTTTCCAGCCTCAAAGAGAATTCCCTGCAAAACCTTGACTGAAATAAGTCGTTTAACTGGAGAACATGACTTTCCCCTTAAGCAGCATCTGTTCCTCAGGAAGCTCAGCTACCATTTCTGCCATGTGGCATCTTCCAGCAAGGGCTGAGGAGCCCCACGTACCAGGCAGACGTAGAACCAAAACTGAGCTTAGAATTACACGGGTGAGAGTGACTCCGGGACGTGTCCGTCCCTCCCTGCCCTTCCCTTCACGCCAGCTGCTCTCCTTTGCCCCATGGCAGATGTCATGCACTAACGTAGAGACAACGCTTAAACCCCTGCTAAGGCCCATGGTAAGTGGCACAGTTTTTAGAATTGCTTCTGTGGCATTTCAAAGGCGTCTTGGGTGGCGCTTCAGCAGGGTCAGTAGAACCTCTTCATACCTACTACGGGAATATCAGCTTGCATGCGTACTCTTGGGTCTCTTGGACTTAAGGATCTGAGACCGTAACCTGAGCTAACCTCTGAAAAGGCACTCACAAAGCTTGCCTGTTGCGCGATGATTTAACACAGGAAATCTGGTCTGGTCAGTAGCGCCGGGAAATGCACAGTATGCTTGTTCTCTTTCCACTCCTGCCATTAACTTACTGCATGAATGTGGCTGCATCGCTGTGTAGCCCCAAATCTGTCCCTTGAATGGCTTCCATCAGCTCTGTGTCTGAGAAGCTTTGAGTTCAAAGCACCTTTATATATATCTCTATATATTGCAAGTAGTTTTGCTTAAGTTTTATAAAACAGACTGGTGCAACAAGAAGGATTTGCTCACATTAAATAAAAAAGAAACCCTTTCCAGATTAGTGGGTTTTGTTAGTGAGTTGTCAGTCTCAGGTGAGACTAATAGAATTTCATGTTGTGTACCGAGGAAAAAAGCTTCTTTTAATATATAAAATCAGACTAAAAAGCAAAGATCAGTTGTTGCATCTTGTATAGCCTCTTATAGGAATTTCCAGAACAGACGCCTTCTGTGCTTCCTGTTTTCTGTTAATAACTTCTTACAACTTTAGCACATGAAAAACCTCTTGAAACTTGTTCCTGAGGTTTTTCCCGTAGTGAAAACTCTCACAAAAGCACTTGTGAAATTTCCACTGCGCGCAGCTTGCAGAATGAGGTCCTTATTAGCAGAAAAGGTTCATAGAAAAGAAAACGTGTGCTTCCTAAAATATTAATCTTAAATGTAAAATGGCTTTGTGTATTATTCTGTCATCCCAATGCCTTCTGCAGCTCAGGGAGACTGCAGAATTTAAATGATTAACTGGCATTTCCAGACTGCTGGCCAAGCGAATGCTTACCAAACATGAAGTTATGTGATTAACGAGCCAGGTTTGCTTGCAGACCTCTGAAACTCTTTTTAGTGTTTGATTATTAGAATAACGTTGCTTTTACTTGTGACAACGTGTGTGCTTAAGGGTGTTGTGGGACAGACTGATTTTTTTCAAAAGCTGCATTCAAGAGACATTAGCTCAGACCTTGCTGGTTTTATACATCCCTAAGCTCCGCTGCAGTAAACAGAAGCATAAGAAATACCTGTTATCGGTCATTATTCTCAGCTGAACTCTACTTAATGCCCAGACCTTCACATTCTGTATCTCCGTTGACCCCGTGTAATTTTTGCCTTTAAAAACGCACGCTGCTGGACCGAGCTACTGGCAGAGCCCGCGGCGTCCCTCGCTGCGCGTTGGTTTATCTGAGAGCGTGGCAGAGCCACCCCGCTCTGTATCTGGGACTTAATCGCGTAATGCTCCTTTCCTTCATGGCATCTAATGGCTACATTATTTATTTAGCCTCCTCGTAATAAAGACGCCATTGTACTTGAGTGTTGAGAGCCAGCGGAGAGCCTGCCACCGCCTTTGCCGGGTAACTGGATCGACGTGCCACCAGAAGCCCTTGCTGTTTGTTTATTTTTCTGAGTGCAGAAAGAGAGCAGCACGTACCTGATGACAAAAGCAGGCAGCAGCTGGCATTTCTGCTCTTCGGCGGGGCCCTTGTCCCAGGGGAACCGTAACGTCCCTCTCTTCTCTCACTTCTCGCTTGAAAGATAAACAAATAGATCGCCGTTTCCATGTTAGCATCCTGCACTGCACTTTAGCACTTAGGTACAAGCGTGACTCTGAAGAAATCTTTTAAATGTAGCGACAACCCTCATTTAAATTCTAGCTTTACAGTTATCTGTGAAAACAAGAAAGCGGGCAGCTTCGGATGAGTGGCACATTGCTCAGGCAGCGTGCCCTACTTTTTTTGAGTGCCTTTTTCATTTAGGCAATAAAAAGAAAGAGTTTTGCCATTGATTTGAGTGGAACCAGTACCAGGCTCAAAGTGGGTTTCCCATAAGCCTGTGTGTGCTGGCTGAGCACTGCACACACGTTCGTGTCTCGGGTACCGCGCCACCACGTGCCCACCCTCTGCCGCTCGCCCAGGTGATCCCAGCTTGGAGGGACAAGCCCTAATGCTTTTTGTGCTTTGCACCCAGACTCCGTGTGCTGTGGAAGGAAGCTCGGCGCAGCGCTAATGCTGCGAGCATGGCTTGGGATGAATCTCTGTCACAGCACGAGCTGCCGGGACGGCTCGGTGCTGCTGCAACGCGGCCGTCCTGCCCGGCAGCTGTTCCTCTCCTCTCCCCTGGCATCGACTCGACCCTCACCCGATCCCTCTGTGAGCTCTTTCAGCTCAATAAACCAGCAGAAAATTAAATAAAAACCCTGAACAGCTTCTGCCAGATTAGCAGACTGAATCAACTCAGCAGAGTCCAACAAGCACGAGAGCCACAGCGAGGCCAGCGTTGGGGATAGGAAAGAAAGAGATGGGAAGAGAAGGGGTGAAGGCGATCTCTCCCCTTTCAGCAGCAACATTGACTCAGCTGGATTTCCATTTAAAGGGTTTGAGCAGATTCCACTCCGAGGCCCCGGGATCGCTGGTAATCTATGACCCATACAAAATGAAGTTCAGCTGGTTTGAGAAACAATATTGCACAGTGAAATTAAAACCACTTATCCAAGCTCGTATGGCCCCTGGATTGAGAAAGTAAAATGTCCCGGTGCTGTGTGATGTGGTGTTCTCTAAAGGTTTTCCTGTGGCCTCAAAGAGCTCATGCACTGGTGGTATAGCACTTAAATGTGCCTTCAGTGTGGTTTCAGCTGGAAACCTCATCCGACTAAACATTGGCTTACTTTTCTAATGAGGCTTTCAAATATGATTTTACAATTCTCACCTAAATATCTGCCCTTACGTTTTTTTACCAGGGACAAATCCTGTAGCCTTGCTCAGTCAAAACTCCAGTGAAGCTTTACGTGACTAAAAGCACTGTCTGGCAGCGGTAGCAATTTAAGGTAATTCCTGGCAACTGTGCTTTCCCCAGCACGCAGCTGCTCGTTTCTGCTCCACGCTGCAGCAGCAAACCCTGCTCCTCGCAGCTGCTTACGCTGCTGTGAATTGGGAAACCAGTCTTAAAAGGACCACGAGCGGAGGAAGCTTCTGTAAGTTGCTTTGGCTGCAGAACATCTTGTATTGAGTCAGGGAGTGCAGGGACACGGGGACCTGTCTTTGATCCACGGTACATCTGTGTGACTTAGAACAATGGTAGTGGCTTTGCGTTACCTTTCTTTTAGAAACTGTTACTGGACAATTAACTAAATAATAGGAAATGCTAAAAAATATTGATTATGTTTGCTGTAATGCCGTGCAGAAGGATTAACTCTTGTAGGAATTATTGGGTTCTAGGCAAAAACAATAACTATGTGTCTGTAATATCCCTGAGTCCTCTGCCCCGCGAACTAGTTTGGTTGCTGGGTAGGGCAAGCACATCTCTGGAGCGTGGGATTGATGAGATCTCTCACGGATATTGTTTTGTCTATTAGGCTGCTGTTACATGGGTGGTTTTGGTGGGTAAACCCCAGGGTTTTTATTTTTACTTTATATCTGTGCCACCATTGACCTAGTTTTTGAAGGCAGTAACTCCGAGCAGCCATCTGTATCCCAGCTGATGCCAAGTAATGAAAATAACAGTGAAAGGGAATAGCCCGCTGTGTGATTGGAGCTTTTTATGGGTAGCATTTGCTGTTTGTGTTCCTTCCCCCTTTGGATTTCACTTTCCAACACCCAGTAAGAAAGGCTGGGAAGGCGGATGCGCCGGGAGCAGCACTGCGGGGCGAGGGGGGCTCCGATCAGCCCTGCCCACAGCTCTTTACCTGCGTGAGACGGCCGAGGAAGCACCGAGGGAGCTGTGGCTTTTACTTTATCCTTAAGGGGCTCACCTGAGAAACCACTGATGGATTTGGTGTGTTTGGGGCTATGTGAAAGACGACTGTCCCAGCCACGATAAATTATTTTAATGTTACGTTTATCTGACGTCCCTACGGCCTGTAGATGTGTTTGTGGTGTTGGTACCGTACAGCTGGTGCTAAAAGGGCAGCGGCAGAATGCGAGATGCCGGCGAACGGTGAGCAGCCACCTCCCTCGTTGTTGTCAGTCACTGATGTTTTCTGCCTTTTATCCAGCGTTATAGGTCTGTCGTGGTTCAACCCCAGTCAGCAACTGCTCAGCAACAACTAAACCATCAGCGTGTTATCATTAGTCTCATCCTAAGTCCAGACCACAGCACTGTACCAGCTACTAGGAAGGAAATGAACTCTATCCCAGCTGAAACCAGGACAAGGTCCTTGCCCCCAGGAGCTGCACCCAAGTGCAGAACACATCCTGGCAACACACAGATTAAGCAGAAGGTCTGTAAAGTTCTTTTGCTTTTAAACGCTTTGAAGTATAAAAGCATTAAGAGGCGAGGTTTGGCCCATAATCCTAATTACTGCTTTTCTGTTCCAAGCAATTTTGTGCAGTGACTGTGGCGGTCACAGGCGAACTGATGGTGACCACTGGGATCTTTATTGTGCTATGATATTTTTATGCATCTCTGAAAGCATTAGCTGTAAAAATTCAAGGATTCCCTGAAAGTCGTAGCTCTCAGTTAAGAAATCTACCACGTATATCAGTATTTCTGGTTGCGAAGAGGTGTTTGAAAACATCATGTAAAGGCACTCTAAACATTTAGGAACCCGAGGACAGATAAAATGAACCTCGGCCCTGTTGTTTTTACAAAATCCTTTAATTGTTTTTCCTCTTGGCCCTGTTTGTTATTGTTACTGTGTAAGTGTATAGATAACAAACGTAAGCATGCTTTTTCACGACTTGTAGATCTCCTGAGAATACTTTAGTTACTTCCTAGTGGTGATGAATGAATGGCTGGAGTGCTTGTGTCTGACACGAGAGTGAGGTTTCTGCCTTGGTTCTGTCGTATTCCCTGATTCTAGGGTATTCTAGTGTTTTTAATGGCCAAGAGCAGCTGTAAATTGTCTCTCCTGGGGTCTCTGCATTACATCTCATTCAATCATTATTAGTCATTGAACATGTTACCTTGTTTAAGTCGGGGCAGGGCTGTGGTTAACCCCCGTCTCTCAGGAGTGGGTTCTTGCAGTCCCTCCCGAGCAGCCGTGCTGTTCTGCGCTTGGATCGGGGTTAGAGCAAAGGGCGATTATTCAGCCCAAACCTGCAGCGCTTCTCACAAAGGCAGTGGGAAGGTTTAGTTGTTTATACTTGTAAAACATGGATTTACCGTGACAGCTGGGGCCCTGAAGGAGCTCTAGCCCTGCTCCCTGTTAGCTCTGCCCAGTGTTTCGTGTGCTTGTGGCTTCGGCAGGCGAGCGCGGCTGCACAGCCCGCCCCGATCGAGCCCCGATCGAGGCTGAATCCAGCCTCGGAACAATTTGCCATTGTGAGATACAAATCATTAGAGCTGCGGACCATGTCTAATATTTAATAACTCACAAGGCAGCTGGTTTATAATTTAGGAGGAGCGTTTGGATGCATGTGATTTGAAATAATTATACAATTAGCGAATGCCATTATTGTATGCGTAGTACTGTGGGCTACTGCAAGTTGTAGTAAGACTTCTGCTGGTTTAGAGCACCAGGTTACAGGGCCTTTTTCCTGAGGCTTTGCGCCATTTTGCAAAGTTTCAAGTGATTTGCTCCGAGCTGTCGCTGACACTCTCCGCCCTGCGGGGGCTTTCGGCACCCCCAGGTTAGGAGGGAAGTTGCGTTTGTTTCCAAGAGTCTCACAGTTTTTAATGGATTTATCCTGAAAACAGCGTGGCAAGAAAAGTGGTGTTTTTCCCCAATTTACATGCAAGAGAGACTTTGTTTAAGGGCCCTTGAACTTTGATGTCTGCACAGTCCTTGTCCAGCGCGGTCAGGAGACGGAAGTCAGGTGCTGGGCTGTGCCTGGGAAGCCTGGACACCGTCTCAATTCTGATGTGTTCAAATATCTTAAAAAAAACCCTCATCCTAATACAAGGAAAGGCCAAACCTTACAAAGGTCTGTGGCAAATCCGGGAGCTAAACAGAACTCTCCGAAGTCCGTGGCCTCGCTGCTGAGTTCAGCTACCCCTCCGTGCCCAGGAGAGGCAGGAGACAGAGCATTACCCCTCTGAGGTGTAGGGTGGAAAATGGTGACTTTGCCTTTCTGTGTTTTCCCATGCGGTGTGTTTGAACCGTTATTATTCCTGTAGGCCTGAGGTCAGATTTCTGTCTGCGGCACTTCAGCAAAGCGCTCGCCTCGACATCCCTGCACAAACCTTACGAAAGGAACGCACAGAACCTCCTGCGTGGGGAAGGCAGCTCCGTCCCCAGACGAGAGCTCTGCTCGTGTCCTGCCGGCGGAGTTGCTCAGGTTCGGCTCTTTCCTTCCAAGCTGGCATCATGCAGTGCAAGATTTATTTTTTTTTTTTCTTCTAATTTCGTGGACCATTGGAGACGGTCTCCTCGCCTCCTGTTGCAGAACACTCGACTCGATCCGATACCAAGGCGCTGCTTTGTGAAACGGTATTTAATGCAATGACTGAACACTGAGTTAGTTACTGAGTAACTTCCCGGGAACCCTTCTCTATGCTCTGGGAGTTACTGATCACATCATGTGCTGGTGGGGAAAAATAAATAGGCTTGGGGCTGGCCTGTTGGTGTACAGGATTTTGAAGAGGAGCCTGGATGGTTGCTCACGGGAAAACCTCAAACCTGGATTAAATGAATCATCTGTATTCCAGAGGCTCCTGTGTTCTCCTCATGCAAAGGAGGTGCGGGGTTGACATTTACCCGACAAAAAGATCCCGGTTCCCTCCTGCTTCTGCTGTTCCATAAACCAGGGACAGATACTGAACTCTCTGGGGTGGCTTTGGCACCCCCCGGCTGGAGAGTGTGGTGAAGCCAGGCAAAAACCAGAGGCTGAGCCTGCGTCCCACTGGAGGAGAGTTTGCTCCTTGCCACCATGTGGAAACTGAGCGTAGCCACAAGTGAGCGGGATATTTTCATAGGAAATGTGGATGGAATCCCCAGTTTTCCTTTGAGAGATGATACATAAGAACAAATCGGAGAGCTGTTGCCTGCATGGCATTATCCAGCTGGCAGCTTAGTTTGAGAAAAAAAAAAATAGTGGCATAAAATCGGCTTATTTTTTAAGCCTAGCTGGAAACTAGCGGGAATTCATCTCGCCAGATAAGGACGTTATAAAATGTTAGTATCCAGCTCCATTGCATATATTTTGAGGCAGGAAATAATTTATTGCAGGTGCCTGAGTTGATTCAAAGTCACACAAAATAGATGAAAGCCTCAATCTGTGTGCCTTCTGTGCTGTTTTATGAATAAAACACTTAGAAAAAACCCAGCCAAAAACATTTAAAAAACCTGCAGCATATAAAACATAGCTTCAGTGTTTCCTTGAATTGTATTAACTTTTATTGTACAACCCTTTTTCTCTCCCCTTCTGAAAGTAGTACATAATTTTTAAAGAAAATGAAATCTACCTACTTTGTTGGATTAAATCGAACTACTTTCAGCTGGATTTAATTAGCTTTTGTCCAGTCGTGCTGCTCAGCTGCCCCAGAGCGAGGGCCCTTGGCCGGTGCGATATGACCCGGGGCTGGGGACGGCAAAGGCCGAGGTGCGGCGGAGTGAAGGATGCTCGTCTGGCGACGCCGTCCCAGTGGGCTGCACGGGCGGGCAGTGCGTTGGGTCCCGGGGGGGCGAGGGCCTCGCCGGCGCTCTCCGCTCTGGCCTTGGCAGCATCTTCATGGAATTTTTCGGTTGTGCCCACGCGGGAGTCGTGGCTGCTGCCCAACGCTGGGCAGAAAAAGCACCGTCGTTAATAATTGACTGGTGAGATAATGAAATAGCCGAGCCAGCTGTTTGCTTTTCTTCCTTTTCCACTGCCACTATAACGCGATGCACGGCGGAACGTAATAAACCAAAGGGCAATTTCCAGCGGTGAGGCAGCGGGTTTGGATATGAGAGTCGCTGGTGCAGCTCTGATGCCCGTGGCGTGCGTGGAGCTGCCCGCTGCCTCCGAGACACCCTGGTCGCGTGGCGGAGCCAGGTGAGAGATTGGGGAAATCGCCTCCAACACGGCGCGAGTTGCACTGACAGCACTTCAGGTTCCTGGAGTTTACAGTTTCTTTTCCACTGACTTTCAGATCTTTTCTGCGGCCGTAGCTGGAATGTGGACCCAAAGCATTAGCTTTTGTTTTCTAAAGAGAAAATTGGAGGTAAAACATTTGTGCTAGCTATGCTCTGCTGTGATCGTGCGTTCAGATCTCCAGAGGTAACTCAGCCAAACGTCATTTCACTGTGAGTGTATAGATTTTAGATGGCTCTGTCTGGTATATATTGTGTCTCTGTAATTCAACAGTGGCTGCGGTGCCTGTCTATATGTTTGTGCAAGCAACGAGTGACAATAATGTTGTGGTTACTCTGTGTTGCCCGCATCTTGTTTGCTGTAAATCTGCCAGGAACAGACCCAGGAGCGAGCTAGTGGAGGTGGCGGGAGAAGAACGAGTAATGTTGGAAAATGAAGTGTCAAAGTGGTGTGTTTTCTGTTGATCCTTTCTCCCCACCAAGGACTAACTCGGCTCTCTGGTTTCTTCCGGAGCATCTGCTGCCAAAGTCCATCTGCGCCCATCCAGAGGCACCCTTCTGTAACAGTCAGCAGGAAAAGAGATGAAGGAGCAGGATATATCTCGGAAAACTTTAAAACCACCTTTTGAAATGTTTAACCTAGGGTTGCAAGCAGCCTTAGGCACGTGTGATTACACGAGGCAGCCTGAACTTCAGGGCTTATCCTCTGTATCTCTGCGCGTGCAAGGTGACGTTTTTCGCAGGGAAATGCGTGAATATAATCAAATAAGTGAGCAAGGGCAGAACTTAATTTATACCAGAAAATGTGTCTTTAAAATGCTAAAATTATTAGTGTGTTATAATGGGTGAGGGACCAGTTGTGGACATGGGCAGTCTAGTGTGTCACCTCTGGTATGACCATCGGCCTGGTACGGGCACAGGAGCTCTGCTCCGCCCATAGGTGCGCAGATCACGTATTTTTTTTGCAGAATAAATAAAATCCAGGTCCGTGTTCAACTGAGGAGGTAAGCGCTCTGGCAGTTAGACTTTTTTTACACAGAAAATAGTTACCCTGGTACAAAAGCACATAATGATCCTCCAGCATAGGCGAGGCTGATGGTGAAGAGCAGGTTATGGATGAGCGATTCGGGAACTTGAAGGGCAAGTTTCCATAGAACAGATTAAAGGTGGAAAGCCATACCTGAAAGAACTCACACCTTCCTATTTGGATAAGAACTAATTGGTGTGAAGTGTTACAGACAGGGAATTGCTTCATCTCTCGTTTATACGTGAACCAGGCGATCCTCTAAATGAAACTTCCACTCCTCTCTGAATTACTCGCCTGCTGCCAGAGGCCGAGTGCCTGCCCTGGCGTTAGCTGCTTTGTTAGAGCCTCTCACTCTTGCACTGAGCGCTGCCTTTTCCCCGAGTGAAATAAATCTCTGCTTTCCTCAGTCTTTTTCCTCCAACACCTTCCGTCGGTTGTGCAGCACGTCTGATTACTGTTCGCAGACCAGGTGTTTAACTTCTGCCCGTGATTCCGAGCAGCTTGCGCCCCACCGTTAAACCTGTGCTGGTATCACCGCCAGATATTTCCAGATGAGTTTTAACTACTAATACAGTTTCTCATTGTTTGTTATGGAAACCAGTGATGATCACGTTTAGTGAGAGGAAGAATAAACGCTTGTGAATTCTGTCCAGATGAAAGATATGGGAAAATACTCGAATGCAATACTTGCCAAAGGAATGGGCCAGTCTAATATATTTCTTTATATTTGATGGTTTTTCTTTTATTCCAGTGGAATGCTCTACAGTAACTGGATATTACATTACTGTCTGCCCCGGCCCAAAGGCAGGCACAATTGTGTTTAACATCTGGATGAATTAGACTGAAAACAGACATCCTCTGGAAAAGGAATAGTTTCTGTTTCTTTTGTCAAAATAAGAAAGTTAAAAAGCTAGTGGCTTTCAAGATACGAAATTAACTAATTCATAATCCTGAATTTATATGTAAGAAAATGGAAGGGCTGATATTGTTTGCTGATTATGTTTTAGACTGGCAATGGGCTATGAAAGAATGGAAAAGTTACGTGCTTTACTGAGGGTAGTAAGTTATTAAAAAAAATAACTTGTAGTTAGAAGTGTTTAGGAGGCGAGAGCTCTGGGCTCTGTTCCCGTTGTGGGACTCTCAAATGATTTTATGGTCAGGCAAATAGTCCTGGTAGTGACAGTATATGACGAAAGTTCGTAACATGTACTCTGAGGTGCAAGGAGATTGCTTTGTCAGATGGAGCTCCGTTGCCACGTCGCTGCTTGCTTTCCCCCTTTTTCTGTTTTTCTCACGTGCTCAGTCTCCTCCTCACCTGGGTTCACCGTTACAAAGCTCTCCAATTAGCACAAGCTGGGTCCTGTGCTCTCCTGTGGCCTGGGAGAATCTGGGTGAGGCAGCCCGGCCGCGCCGTCCCTCCGCCCTGGGAAGACCCGGTAGGATTCTCTGTCCAAGAATTTATGTTCAGGCAGCCCTTAGATGGGAATGGCTTTGGGAATAGAGTGAAGGGAGTGTTTCGGGATCGTTCATGAAGTTCATAGTACGCAGTCTGAAGGTCGCCAAGTTCAGCAGAAACCTCATTACATTTAAGGAGCAGAGAATGAATTGTTTAATCCATCTTTATTACATCTAAAGGCCATAATCTAAATATATACACACATATACTTACATACATAAGTAGTATCTATAATCCCACTTGATTAAATGTGGACTGGACACTGCCCCTTACCCAGCCCGGTGCCTCCAGGTCAATTTGGTCTAAAGCTGGAGCAGCAGCAGCAAAATTTGTTCTCACGGCAGTTTTGTCTGTGGAAAGCATAATTACAGCACAGAGGAGTTGGAGTCTACAGTCTCTTTCCGTCTGGGCCTCTTGGACTGTAATGACAGAGCCATCTATTAAGCTTCTGAGAATAGTTTTATATTCTAACAGAAGAAAGCGTGTATAGCTGCCAGAAAACCACTGTTCTTCAAAAGATAAGGCGACTTTATGGCATTTCCCAGCCAGCCAACTCTCACTCATGAGTCTGAGCTGGAGTTAGCTCTCCCAGAGCAATAAAAGCCCAGGAAAGGCAAATTCTCCTTCATATAATGCTGTGAATACACTTGGCCTGGGATGTGTGGCAGTTGTTGGACCTGCCTGTTACAAGCACTTGGATTTTTCTAATTACAGGCTGTTAATAATGCACAGAGCGCTACCCAACTCTTACTGGTAGTTATTCTGGAGTCAAACCACAAGTCCATGGAAGGAGATTTGAACAGGCAGCCCAGGCTGCACCTACTTAGAGGCCGGTTTCTTCTCTCGTGGGCTTGGCTTGATGCCGAAGCTGTGGGAAGCCCAGTGCGGTCAGGGGGACTATGAGAATTTTATTTTTCTCTGATGTTTCTCGGACAGCCTTGCTGGCAAGCAGTCAGCAAGGTAGAGATGAGAAAACATCATCTGAGACTGCTCTTACCACTCATCTATGAGCATGTGCTCATGTTGCAGCTTAGCCCGTTCCTGGAAATCAAATCTCTTTCTCCTTGCTATCCGTTAAAATACGATGGCTTATCCCTCAGGGAGAAAGCAGTCCTCGGTGTCCTCATCTGTTTGAGATTTCTTGCCTCTTTGTACTGAGTCAAGTGCGGGGGGCGGAAAGTAGTTTTCTGCCCTTAAAGAGCAGCCTTGTGCCTAAGCTTCTGGGAGAGGAAGGAGACTAATGAAGGCTTTTTACTTTGAATTTTCTTCTGTGTTCTCTAGGATACTGGACAATATATACTAATTTTAAAGGCATATGTCTGAAAATCACCACTATCATTAGGGGTTTTTTTTCTCTTTCTGAAATGTTGTGTTCTTTAGAGTCTGTAGTTCTTTAATGCTCTTGAATATTTTTGAGTCTGTTGTTGTAGCCTGTAAGAGCAGTGTGGATGGTAAATTTATAGCATTGACAGAACTTGAATAGATTTAAAAAAAAAAGGAAAGAAGGGAAGTTTTGATGAAGTAAGAAGGGATGAAATGGAAACAACTGGAAAGAAATGCATACGTTTAGAATGAAGCTGTGATTTTTGGCAAAAGCATTTTTTTGGTGAAGTGCTTTCAGAGGTAGAAACAAAAATAAGTGTTTGGTGTTTAGTGGATTAGGGAGTAATGAGGATGGAAGCCGAGAGACATTTTTGAGGCTGAATAAGGGAAGTCAGGGAATTCAAGGACAATGGAGAAGTATGTGGTGGGTGACTGCTCTAATTAAAAGGTCAGACTCTGTTGGGCGCTCCAGAAAGGTCTCTCACAGGGCTGTGAAGAAGTGCCAGACCCGATCTTCCTCATTAAATCCTTAGCCAGAGATCGGACCATGGTTCTCAGGTCCAAACGCATTTTACTTGGGCCGCAGCTTCTCATCAGCCAAGTCGGCACGTTATTGAAGTGCCAGGCATTCGTGTCCAGCAGTGAGATGTCATCACTGCGTAGGGAATGACTCCAGGGAAGGTGTAGGATGGACCCGTTCTGGCATCGCGGCTCAAGCAAAGTTGCCGCGCTAGTAGGCAGGAATCTCCTCCTTCTCCAGAGAGCCAGGTGTAGCTAGGCAAGGAAGTTTTGGAAGATTTCTACCACTACCCCCCAGAAAAAGGGATATCGAGATGCATTATTATTTTCATCCTCTAAATTACTCAAGACACTCTTATAGCTCTAAAAGTCTTAAGTCTCTATCTGTGGGTTTTAGTGGAAATGTTTACATTCCTCAAACTATGGTGGCATTTATTTCTGTGTGCACAAGGCATAAACCTCCTCTAAATCCCATTTTAGGCTCTGTTTTGAGTATGTCTTATGCTTCGACTTTCCCTGGCTCTCAGCTGCGGGGTAAGTTTCCCACTGGGCCTGTGTAAGCCGAGCTTGAAAGTTTGTCCTTGGGTTTGGATGTATGATATCCTTGGCAACCATTAGGTACCCGCATGGTGGCTCTGGAAATGGCACTAAATGAGAAATCTGGGGTTTAGAGTCTTCAGAAATCTTTGCAAGAAAAGTACAGATTAGCAGAATCTGCGGTTTCCAGTCATCTGAAGGGGAGGCCACCTGACGTGTTGCCTTCCTGTTTGAAACCTAAAGCTGAAGGTTCTAGGGAATGTGATTATGGATTAGAAAAATATAATATTGGGTTTTTTTTAAAAAAAAAAAAGCTAAGAGATGCTTTCAGAGACGCTGGGCACAAAGATGATCATACAGCCATGCTTTCCTGGATGTGGTATCCTTGCCCTTCTCTCACCCTTTCAATAGTCACGTGAAAGTGATGGAATTTGAAGACTTCAGACATTTGTCTGGAATTTCTGGATATTTCACAGTCTGGTCGAAGGAGCGGCTCTGACTGGGATATGAGATGTCTGGAAATGAGATACAGTCCCTGAGAATGCATCCATGTCGTGTGTGTACGTGGATTTCTGTCTGGGAAGACCTGGACGGAGATCTGGGAACCTGTGCTAGATCAGCAACTGATGACCTTCCGAAGGTGTCTGAGATACCAGAGGCTCTGCACTCGCCTTCCCCAGGATTTCAGACTCTCTGGGCTTCCCCTGGACAGCCAGTGAGATCGCCCGCCACAGCAGGAGTCTCACAGATGGTATTTTGGTAGCAATTGGATCTCATAGTCTGTGAAGCAGATGGGTCAGGTGTTGCAGACTGTGCAACTGATTGGAATCCGAAGAATTTCGGCTAATATTTACATCGGGTGTTTACCCTTTGATAAGAAACAGGTCATTCACAAACATGTACACGACATAATATTGGTAGGTTGGTCACGATGTTTGGGTTGCATTTCACACGCTCACCATTGTTGGTTGGAGGACAGTTGCATGTTGTAGTTGATACAGACTAATAGCTGTGGTTTCCCCCCTTTATTTCCAGGGAGCCATTTGTTTAAAAAGGGGCGTTTTACAGAAATAGATCTAGGAAGATAGAAATAGATCTAACATGCCAACATGTCAGCAGGGTGTTGCTTTCGTCTGCGGAGTGTTTTGGAGGAGAAAACCTGTTTGCTTTCCCGAAGTTACAATTCCTCACCCACAAACACCAGTCTCAAAAGCAGGTTTGAGCTCTGCTTGTGTTTATTAATGGAAAAAGCTCATTCTTGCTTCTCTGATGGAAAGATTGCATTGGTAAACTTTAAGAGAGCTGTACAAGTGTGCAAACGTGCTGCGTGGCTGCGCTCAGTGCCAGGGACTGTTTTTCCTGGGTTGTTGAGGATAAATCAGAGGTTTGATAAAGAAAATACCTGTGTTTCAGACGGGTGATGCTTTGGGCAAGCATTGTATATAACTGCAGGTGAGTTATGGATTAATTACCAGCACGTAACACAATCTAAATGAGGTCAAACAAGGACAAACTCTAAGTAGGAGAAAGCTTGCCCTTCAAAGATGGGTAACTTGTTAAATGACTGCAGTCTAGAGTTGCTGGTTTTTCTCTGTACGGAGTTCATTTGCCAGAGATGTGAGGCTTTGACCTGCTAAGCTGGTTGCAAGGAATTCAAGATTGTGCAATACCAACCACCTTTCCCTAGAATGAAGAGGTTGAAGTGGTGACTGGTGTTTTAACAGCAGCCTGTGAGGGACTGGAGACTTCAGCAGGACTCGAACCTGCACCGAACGCTCTGGGTCTGGATTTGATAAACGTTTGGCTGAAGAAGCTTTAATGCATGTGCTGGTACCTGAACTGGGCAAATGGGCTGTAACAGTGTGGATTTCCTGGCGCTGCCTTACCACTAGTGGGTTTGGGGGTTTTTAAAAATTATTATTATGGTGGAAACTTGGAACAATTCTTGTTTTGAAACATAAGACACCATTATCTTAGCCCAGAGACGGCCCAGCCCAATGTACACAACGTCCTGTGCCACCTGGGCTCTGTTCTTCCTCGGCCGTCAGCCTGCTGCGAAGCGTTAGGCAAGCCCCGTTCCCTGCAGAGCCCCTGTTTCTCTTCCACACTTCTGTTCATCTCACCTGGCTGGTTTGTCAGAGCTATAGAGCAAAGAGCACACGTTTTGTGTTTGCAAACTGCTTTATGTAGAGGGCTGTGCCTGTGTAGGGTGTCCTAGGTAGTGCTAGAGTGAATATAGTAAGTGGGTGGAAATCAAGTTAGCCTTGTTAGAAAAAAACAAAATAAAACTTTGGATCTTAATAGGTTGATAGTGGCTTCTTCCTTGGGCATGGAGTGGCACACTTAATGCACTTCCCTCCATCTTCTGGTGTTCTTGGTTCTGATGTACTTTTAATCTAACATTTCTCTTTTTGCTTGCAGAGGTTTGCAGAGAAAATACTGTAAGCCTGCCTGGAATGTGCACGTTGTATTACTGCCGTGCCAGGGCATTTTTAAGACCCAGAGACAGTGTAGTCCGTGAGGGTGCTCTACCACCCACCAGCTGAGGAGAACAATAACATCATTGTTAATGGCAGTTGAGTTTTAAGTACATTAATGTTTTTCTTTTCCATGTGAAAGAGAAGGAGGTTTTCACATAGTTCTTTAAACACATTGCGATCAACAATTCTGCTTCCAGGGTTTAGGAAGCATCTTCCCCAAAAGAAATATGACAGGTTTTCCCTAAGGTGTGTTTCAGGATTGTACTATTTCAATTTTAGCAGAGACTTCTGGAGAACAGTATATTTCTTCAGTTCTTATAATTTTTCAGACACTCCATTGATGTGAAATTGCGAACTTGGTCTTAAGCAAAACAGATACGCAAAATGCAAGCCGTGGCAAGAGTGGGACCGGAGGGCACCAGCGCAGGGGGAAGTCCTCCTGCTTGCCTGGCTCTTCTCCGTGGCGCAGAAGGAAAGGCTGCAGGTAGCTTCAGACAGGCAACGGGAGAGACTGTGCAGGAGGAGCAGACGGAGGAGGGAATGTCCTGTGAGCTGCAGTGTCCTCCCACTCCTGCTGCAGGCAGGGACTCAGTGCTTGCTGCTGCTGCTTCCAAGTCAGATGTTCTTACCTCAGTCTTCTAACAGACTGAAATTGTATTTCCTATGATTTCTGCTATCATCATAAAAACGTGGAACAAAAATTCTCACTCTGTTGCCGACCTGACTGTAAATCACGAACAGGTTGCTTGAAATAACTGGGGGGGAAGAGATCTTGGGAAATGCTGGTGTAGGAAACCGAGAGCGCACTTTCATTGATACACATAAACCAAAGCATGACTGTTACTTAAATTCTACACAGAGCTGTGAAAAGTTAGAGCCACGTTCTCGTCGTAGATCAGGGTAGCTCTGTTAATGTCAGTGGAACAGTGCCAGCACATCCCAGACAAAGACTCGGCTCAGTCTATTAATAGCAACAGGCGAGTAACGGAGCTGCTTGGAGAAGTTCCACTGGAGCAAAATTTTGATTAAAAAACCAGAGATAAGAATGACAGAGGAATCTGCCTTCTGGTGCTCTTGTGGAATGTGGCTCCCACGGGGTTTGATCCTGTGCACCTCCCAGCACCCCCAGGGACCACCAAGCCTCGCACGGCTCGGTGAGACCCAGCAGACACTGCGGTGCTCCGGGCTTGCCGGTGCCGTCTGTTCGTTTAGATAACGTAACAACAGCGGTGTGATAGCAACCGTGGCACGGTCTGGTTCTGCATTTATTGTCAGGGCAATCATCCTCTCAGCTGCTTCTCCTTCTTTGTAGCTTCAGAAAATCCAAGGTTTGCCTTTCACCAGATATCAAGGTTTTTATTTCTTTAAATTCTTCAATACACTGTGGCGAAAAGGATGGGGAATGTCGTCGTCGGCCGTTGATGCTTCGTGTTTTCTGTGTGACTCTGTTATTCAGGGATAGACAATTAAATTTCACAGCTGCATTTTAGATCATCGCTGAAGAGAGAGAGAGACCTTCTCCAGGCATCCTTGAATCGGTTTCTTACTGAAGCTTCCAAAAAAGCCCAGCAGAAATTCCCACTGTGCGGTGTTATGCAGTTTTCATTTCCCAGAAACTAGCTAATTTATTTACTGTGCCCCACCAGTCCAAGTTCTCTTTATAGATTAACTTGTGTATTTTGGCTCCTATCCCCCTCTTCCTTTGGCTCAAAATGAATGATACCAGGACTGTCTTTGAAACAAGGCAGGAATGTGAAGTTTTTTTGATTAAACAGCAACATCACCCCTGAACCCTCCCTTTCTGGCGGCTTTATGAGGCCCCACTGCAGACGTGCGGTATTGGGAACGGGAGATTAAGGTCTGGTGAGTTCAACCTTTTTGAAGAAGTCAGACATGTAATATTCTGATAGGATTTGGAGGGAGTTTGCATCTCCTCAGAAGGTGTGTTGCTGGAGCAGCTTGTCACCGAAGGTTTTCAAGACTGTTTGCTTTCTTTTAATAACTGCTCAGTCTTTAGAACTGGTTTAAATGAGAATTACTAGGCAAGGTCACTGGCTGGCACCTACCTGGCTTGCCAGGTTCAGCCCTTTATCAGGGACTCGTGCTGCCTGTGAGCATGTCCGAGGGGTCCGAAGCTGGCTGAGGGGGTCACGCTGTTGGTGTGACCATCTCTTGCGTGTCTTCTGTTGGCAGACTGCTTGTCGAGACCCCATTTGTTCAACTAAGCCTGCGTGCATCATGTATAATGATCGGAGAGTAAATGTCAAGTGCTGCTGATAAACACAGGCCATCTTCTAGACTCTGCAAAAATTGTGTATTTGTGGTACGTGACCTCTAAGCTGGTGCTTTTACCTAGTGCGTTTGGTGTGTTTGCAGGGGAGTTCTGAGCATCGGCCATAAAAATATTTGGTTGTCTTTTAAAATCTGTAATTTGTTACTGATGGCAGAATCTGTCATTGAGTTACCCTGTCGATCTCTCATCAAGCCCCTTTCTGTAAGCCTCTGGGAAAGCTTTTCCAAGATGTGTATTTCTGAGCACGGAGGGAACTGGCATGGAAGCTCGCTTAAATGACAAACCATTTTCATTGTGTTCATGATATAAAGTATGATTTGGTTCTTGCTTCTCCGAGAAACAATGGAAGCCTTTAAGGAGGGGGGAGAAGGCTGGTAAGACCGATTAGAATCATGTTTTCTTCCTATTTGGTAATTTTTCTGGGTTAATCTGTGCACTGCTTGTTCGGTACAGTTATCCACGGGGCACTGACATGTCCAACTAACCGCCCACGTGTTCGTATTCCTGGGTGAGATTTTCTGGAAGGAAACGTGGAGGCACTGCGGGGGCTCGGGGCACGCTTTGTGTAATGTCAGTGCAGTCGTGGAGTTGCGAAGCCCCAGGCTGTTTAGATCCATCCAAATGAGAGCGAGGCACCGATCCACGGCTGTGAGCATTTTTGGAAGCACAACTCTAAGTCGCTTTGAAGCTTCAAGTAGGCAGGTGCATGTTGTATTTAAGCACCTCCAGGATTAGGCAGCACTGAGCTGGGATTTTTCAACTCTTTAGACATTTCTAGGCAGATACAGAAACTAGTTTTGATTCTGGCCCTTGATGTTTTGCAATCGTAATGAGAGGGCGTCTTCTAATTGTCTGTGTAGTCTTTTAGATTTAATGAAGATCTAGAGAACTCTTGTTATTAAGACTTAGTTGCTCTGTCTGTGTTAGAGGAAATGATTAATCCAAGATCCTGATAATTACTGAAGCCAGAATTTTACTTCTAGCTACTCTAAGTACTATTTTCAAGTTCTCCTCTTGAGCATGTGTGTGATGCTCGCTGCCTGATGTCCCCAGGTGCGATCGGAGTCCTCCCACTGAGTCTTCTTCACATGTTTTTCTTTCCTTTCAGGACCCTCTAGACACTGTTGGAATGTGACTACAGAGAAAAAGGTGATTTTCTAAGAACTTGATTGTGGACGTTTAATCAGACTTTGATTTTTGGAAATGCCGCAACATGGCTTCATCCGGGAATGACATAGAAAGATGGACTCACAGGCAAGGTGGTGGAACTGGAGAGCTGGTAGAGCCTGTGACCTCTCCTGAAAATGGTAATCGTCTTTCACCAGTGAAGGCGATCAGCAGTATAGATCATCTCTTGCACCTCCCCGGAAGAGTAGACTCTGCTTACAGCTCTTTCTCAGGGGGATCAAATGTTCCAGAGTATCCCACACCATCGTGCTACGGTGAAAACTGCTGTTTGCCTCCAGAGCAGGTATCGTACATGGACTCGGAATATGTAAGAGGTATTTATAATCTCAGTGTGGCAAACTCTGACCTCAGATACCCGCAGCCGTACAAGGCACCAGACTTGAGCATCCATAATAACTCTAACGGCACCAGTCTCGCTGAAGGCTGTGGAAGCACTCCTATCCGAGGGACTTTAAATCAGGGACCGCTGCCTCTGGCTGCACCTCTGCCTTCTCCTCCCACGCGACTCGATAGCTATAAAGTCACTAAACACCTTGAAAACTCAAGAGGGAGACGCAGCTCTGGAGGTCGCAGTGACTGCAGCGTGCAGCCAGCTCCTTGCGTGCAGGACAGTCACCCAGCAGGTAGGGATGTACCCTGGGGTCAACGCAGGGACGAAATTGCTGAGCGAGATGTAGTGGCTGCTAGGAGAAAGACTCTGGAAAACAAGGGCCTTTCTTCTTCTGATGCTACAAATGAGGTATTTATATCAAAAATTCAGGGGTTAAAGCCGGAGGAAAATGGAGAGTGGAGCCCATCCCAACAACCTGTAAAGAGAAGCAACCCACATATTTTCAGCAGACCTTCTTCATTCATTTTTCAAGAATATTTAAAGACTGACTCTGTGGCTAATGTCCCTAAAATACTTTCTGCTTATAATTCACCTCACGCTTATAAGATTCCTGAAGAGATGAACTCCAGGTCCTATCGCCCAGTGCTTACTGACCCCAGCACTGTTAATGATACACAAGAAGGCAAACAGTATCCCTGCAGCGTACGTAAGCCAACCTTCAGAGAAGCAGACCTGCAAAGCGCAGTGCCAGACCCAAGCCGACAGTGCCCACTCCGTGCTGAGTTGCATTCAGACTTGGATCAGGACGTGTTTGAGGAGGGTTGTGACTTAAAATATATGGAGAATGCTCTTCTAATTAAAAATGCTTCCAGGAAGCTGAACAGTTGTACAGATGGAAATCAGTGCTTTGACTCTGAAGGAAAAACTGGGAGCGGTGTTAGGGAGCCGCTCCTGAATCAGCGAGCCAAAATGCAGGGATCACCACTGTCCTGCAGCTATGACACTGTAGAAGCAGAGCACCCTCGCTGTGAGGAGTCGGATCAAGGAAATAAGCAATGCTACGATAATACTAACCAAATGTCTTTTTTTAGGCCAAAGGAAGATTTCATACCTCCATTTTTACATAAAGTCAAGAAAGAAAAACAGGCTAATACCAGCAGTCCTGACCCCAGCACACATCTAGAAGAAGGGGAACCTCCTGTTCAGAAATATCAACCTGAAGTTCAGAAACAGCTCTTAGGGCCGCTTCAGGATGATCTTGCCAGTGAACAAATAACCAGGCAGACGACTCCCATGCTTTACTATCTTTCTGGGGGGAAAACCACCAATATCCTGCACCACCACAAGCTCGCCCAATGTCAAGAGGACTTGAGGAGCTTACCAAAGGAATTCCCAGCAAGCAGCTACTCTGCCTCAGCGCGACGTCTAGAGGCACAAAGGGAAAGCAATCAGCTTCAAAGGCCCGACCACCACCATCAGTGCAGTGCTGATGATCTGCTCGAGACCGATGATCTCGTCCTCGGGAGTCCTGCTTCATCCACGGATGAGAGTTTCCAGAACGACTATAGAGAGAAACTTAAAGTGGCTCAGAGAAAGGTTCTGAGAGAAACCTCCTTTAAAAGAAAAGACTTACAGATGAGTTTGCCCATTAGACTCCGACAGAAACCCTCTAAAAGGCCTTCAATTGAACACCTGAGGTCTTTCTCGTTATCCAGTGCAAGTGAGGATGCCAAACCTGTTCCTTGTTCCTCTTCTCATCGAGAATCCTTGGGCAGTTTCAATAGGGATGAAGAAATGAAGAGGCCACAAACAGGTCGAATCGGGGGAAGGAAGAAGGTAACAAAGGAGCAAAAGAAACTGTGTTATTCTGAACCTGAGAAACTCGATCAGCTGGAAGAGAAGGAGGCATCGTGGAGTCAAGCAAGGGATGAAATCACTGAGCAAGACATAATGGCGGCTAGGAGGAAGACTCTGGAAAACAGGGGGAGGACACTTTCCAGCTCAAGTGTCTCCAAGACGGAGCTGAAACAAATCCAGCAGACTGCACTTATGGAATACATGGAACGAAAGATTAATCAAAGACCAGGTAGTTCACAACACCTCCCGCTGCATAAGCCGCCCCTGCAGAAGAGGCTGTCGCATCCCAAATGGCCTCCTGGCAAGGTTTCCAATCCAAACGGCAGCAGGACAGTGCAAACCAGTGAGAATTTCTGCCACGTTTTCTCTAAAGGAAAATCGCCCAATGTTTTTCCACCTTTGGCTTTTGTTCCCCCGCTGAGCGTGACCGGCAGGTGCGATCCCAGCTCTGATGCTGCTGGTACAGCCACCCTGAAGCACGAGCCCTCTCCCAGCGAAGCGGACGGGAGCTGCACCGGCAAGTGTGCGTCAGCGGAAAGTCTCCCGCAGGCAGATGCTCCTGCATCTGGGAGAGCTCGCGAGAGATCGAAATCGACTCCTCCTTCCACGCAGGTAAGAAAGATCTTAAGATAGTAATTATTTTTGAGTCTGACTTACGGCTATTTACCCGTTTTAGAGAACTTTGGGACTACTCCAGTGAAAAACTGCTGAACGTCACAAATTAGGAATTAAGACTTGATTTATTATTTGTTTTAGCGTGCAACAGAGAGGTGACAGATGTGGAGAGGAAACCATATTTGCTTAATCTATGGAAATGCCGTGTGGTCTTTTGAAAGCAAAACGCATGCTCTGGTTTGCAGCGTAAGGGGAAATGATTTGGGGGGGATTTGGGGAGAAGCACTACTAATTTTAATGCGTTAAATATTTTTTGATTAATGATAACAATTCGTTGTTCTCAAAAGTATTTTGCGAGAAAGTATTGCAGATGAACAAGGTGTTCTTTAATGTGAAAAGTTACAGGAGAGTTGCACGAGGGTGGAACCTTCGTAACAGCTGATGGAAACGCGTATTTGGTCTGGGCAGAGTCATTTGTTATCGCTCAGCAAGTGCGCAGGTAAAGGCAGGGAGGAAGAGGAGTGTCTGCTTCAGGGGACACGCTGTGCGAGTGCCGTAGGCTCTGCCCGAGGGCTGGACGACGCCGGGCACGCGAGGATCCCTTCCAGAGCTGGCGAGGGGTGCGCGAGGGGTCCGGCGCTCTGACGACGCGCTTGCAGAGAACGCGGGCCGTATGCGGGGCGATGCTGTTTGTCACCACCGTTAACGACGGCACCTTCGTTAGGGGACTGTCCCCGAAACCGCTGTCAGAGAGAGATTTTTATAAATGACCAACCTTTTTGGCTCCTGAATCTGAAGGACAGTAGCCATCAATATCGTTGTCAAGGAGAATAAAGATGATAAAAGGGTCAGAAAAACAAATAGTCTAATATGTTACTAAAATTACCCAACTGAAGAGGATGGCAAACTCCCACCGACGCTGCCTGCTTTCTAAATTGTTATGGGGGTCAATGAGAGTATATATTTTGACGCTAGCTGTTCTTTGGTTTTCTAGGAAAGAGAGATGGATGCTGCCTAGGAAGGGCATAATAGTCATTAAGGAAAGGAGATAGGCAAACTCAAAAATAAAAACCTTGGTGAACCTACTCAGAGATCTACTGTTGGCTTCTGTTTCTGGGGGTAACAAAAGTGGGAGTAAAACTAAACAGCTGCCTAGTTTGAAAATGCTGAAATTGTTGTCCCAGTGTGCTGTTTTCATTTCCAGGGCGCTTACGGATGTGCCGGTGGTGCAGCGGCGCCGTCTCGGCGTTGCAAGAGCTGTCTCGGCCCACCCAGGTAAGGCTGTGCCTAGGTAGAGCCTAAGTCCAAGACATGCGAACCCCAACGGCAGCTGTGGTTGTCTGGTTCTGCCCTTGTGTCTTGGCCATCCTTCGTTGGCCATATGGGAATATTCACCCGCTGCACTATTTGTTTCATTTTGGGGCACTCTTTAAAATCATTTCTACTGTTTGGAGCAAAAGTGGAAGATGCAGAGTGCACCTGAGCAGTTCTCCCCGCAGCAGCCGCTCTTCTTCAGATGCCTGAGATCACAGCTCCCTCCTCTGAGCTCCGGCGAAAACAGCACCTGCAACAGCTCGATATGCCCAGGCTTGAAAAATACGTGTAATCACAGAGTGGTGTAATAGGGGCTTTTGGTGTGTGGTTTTTAAAGGAAAAAAATATTGTGCCCTTGACACATAGCTAACTAGAAAGTTTGTATGTTAACTCTCGATTTTTGTTTTGCTGATCTGAGGAGCATCGGGGCGAAACAGATCTGAACTTTGCCTCAACAAGGCAGCGATGCTGGCGCTTGTGTAGCAATAGAATTTCCACTGTTTTGCTCATTCAAAAAGATCCAAAGGGTTTCTGGAGGCTTGATTAACCTAGGAAAAAGATTGTATTTTTAGTAAGATTTTGAAGTTTTTCTTAGACTTCCTAGTTTAGCTGAGAGGCTCAGCAGGTCAGCATGAATGTCAGGGGAAGGACTGGACAGAACAGCAACATCAGACACATTTGATCGTAGCTCTATAATATGTACTAAGTAATGAAAAGATGAGAAATCCAGAACTGGTTTCACTAGTAATTAATTTAGGTGATCATCTTTGGGAAAGAGCTGTAAGTACAGGTTTCATTCTGTAATAGTTGTATCTCATATTTTCTCTTTGTTTTCCTCCACAAGAAAGTGCTGTTGAGCTGTGGTAGAAAATCCAGACTAGACCAGGCGTGTTTGCAGTATTAATTACTCAAATAAAAGTTCCAGCTGGGACCAGGAGCAAGAGCAAGCTGGGATCATTACCCACACCGATAGTGTCCGTACGTTAGTGGGAAAAAAGCTTGAGAGCATTATTATGCATATTTTGCATTGATTCAGTTACACAATATAATTTTGAGGTAGTTTTCACTGATGTTATCCATTTTCTGTGATAACTGCTGCAGATAGTTTGTTTAGCCTACAAGCTGGTCCTACCTGCTGCCGTTGCAGTGAGGCCTGACAACGAGTAAGAATAAGCCCTGGCAATGCTTGCGGTGGTTTTCTTAGGTCTCTCTGTATCTCTTCTTTTCATCTTCTATTGCTCCGTAAACATTTGTCGATCCATGATGGCAATATCGCACCATCATCGCGCTAATTTGGGTATCACAGTACGGCATCGCGTTGCCGTGCTGTGGGGTTTCGCAGGGGGTATATTTCTAGCACCTTTTTGATGGAAAGGCTTCACCAGCATTAAGGGCATCACTAAATCACCAGGACCAGGTGGTTCATGTCATGGTCAAATGAGTCTTTTATTTTTAATTGCAGTGAAAAGGTGCACATAATAGATAAGGTCTCTCTAAGTGACATTGTTAGTCATTATCTAGTACAAACGACGATTGAATTTCCCTTTGCCAAGCTGACTTCATTTTTTGACGGAAAGCTAAAGTGACTGTGTTAAAGCTGCAAAGTAGAGCTGGAAGAAGGGAAATGATGAGAGAAGCTGGATTTTCAGAAATAGCAAGGCTTTCATTGCTGAGCCACAGCACAGCTCAGTTTGGCCACGGGAGAAGCTTTGTTTTTCGCCAGCGCCTGCTTGAGCCGGGTAAGCGCAGCTCAGCTGCAAACCACCCGCGCTCCCCACAGAGCCCCACATCTGCATCAGGAAGCCTGCCCAGACAAGCTACAGCTGGAGATAGCGCAGGGCTCGTGGGATTAAGTATAACCGTCCAAGCATGTGGAAGCTTTCCTGACACAACACAGTCTGCTGCTGCTTTCTTAAATCTAGGAACTGTTATCTGTGTGTGTGTATCTTCACTGGGGGTACTGCGGCCTCCACTGTTAGACGTTAAGTCTCTTCATCGCTCCCCACTGCCCCGTTCTTTCAAGAAAAGAAAATGCCTCCCTTCATATCTCCACACACATCTTAGGAGAGACTCACACCACCCATAAAGCCAGGGTTAACTAGGAGCTTTAGGGGAGGGGAGGACCGGTTGCTGCATTGCTTGTATATGAGACCGTAGCGAAAGAGCTAAACAAAGGTGGGCAAAACCTGCACTGAATTTTCTATGCCCGTTTTGAGGCAGGAAATGTTTGCTTTGTGCCTGCAACTTTGAAGCTCAGATGTCAGGTTAACATAGCTAAATTGGGGCTTATAAATCTTCCTTCCATCTAATCCCTCCAGCTTTCCTCTCTGCTGTCCTGTCATAATCCTGTTAGGTTATGAAAAATTTTGCTAGAGGAAAAAATAGGTTTGTTCATTCAGTCATGATTAATACGATAGTATTTATATATACAGTGCACCGTCTATTTTCACAAGCAGTTACATGGATGTATACGTGACCATCAGTGATTGCAGACGGTCTACACATACTCCAGTCATCTTGTGTTCAACAGGGCCTCTACAGTCTTGCAAATTCTGATCCAAAGTGTATTTTTAAATTACATATATCTACTTATTCTGGCATCATTAGTAAAATTATTTATGCCCTGCAGACAGTAGCTTTTTCCATCAAAGTTTCTTCTGAAGCGTTGGATCAGAAAGCTCAAAGCACTGGGTCAGACATGCATCGGCCAACTCAGAAGTACAGGTTTCATCTCAAAATGGTTCACTGAAAGGATTTAATAAAACTTTTACTTAACTCTAATGGCCATTTCAAACCAGGAACCTCAGGTGAACAGTGTTTCCTCTGTGTTGGTATTCAATTCACCTGAAGAGAAGGAAGCACTAGGTGTCGTCTCTCAGAAGGGCTGAGAAGTGATGCACAAGAGATGGGCGGCACAAACCGCTTCTCCTGGGCTGAAACGTTCTCGCTGTAGCGATAAGAAGGCGTGAGGAACAAGACGGTGCAGGTTTGCCCTCTTGAAGCACAGTCGCTGAGTTACAAGAGAGCTGGGGGAGGAAAGCGCAAATTGTCCTCTTGTTCCTGCCCGGTGCTGCCCAGGGGCGGCCTGGGAAAGCGAAGGTCTCAGCAAGCCCCGGTCCCCGCGGGCGTCTCGTCCTGCCAGCAGCGTGCTCACCAAGGCGGGTGGGATGGCCGTGTGCTTTTCATCCCCTTGCGTGTGTGATGTTTTAGGATGCTTTTTACCATGGGTTTATTTCAGAAAACATGTATGTTGGTCGTAATTAGAAAATGAGAAATTCAATGGGGATTCAAACAACGTGGGGTGGTGCAGCTAGACATTTTACATACTCACTTTTATTCCGAAGCAAAAGTAATAGGTATTATGGAATCTGAATTTTAAAAACTTTAATAGAAAGAGGAAGCTGGAAAGATAATGACAATTACCTGTAGCTGCTTAAACAGTCTGCAAAAATATCTCTTGTAGAGGATGTGCCTGCAACAAAAGGAATTGTGTTCTTTCTTATAGTTTCCGTGATCCTGAGAAAGATGGATGTGAGAATCACGAATATAAAGACAATAACATAACTGGACGTGCCTGTTGTCAGGACATGAAGGAGCTGACTCCCGAAACCTCTATTCCTGCCCCAAGAAGCGGAAGCAAGGAAGATGCTATGGGGGAGGAGGAATGCAGAACTAGATCTCTGAATGGCAATGCTTTGATGAAGCGTCCAGAGCAGCAGCCCGCAGCTTCTCCAGAGCGAGTAACGTACTGCCACGCGGCGTTAGCTCAGCCTCCCCAAGGAGACAAAAATACAGCCAAAGGTGTAACTGCAAAGGAAACACCTGTGCACGATAGCCAAGGTGATGCTCTCCCTGAGAGAGAGGCAGATCTGCCCAACAGGAGACTGCAGTCTCCCGAAGACCGGCGATACGAAGAACTTGCTATGGAGATCGTTGCCAAAGACAATTCCCTGGTTGATATTCTCATGCCTCATCCTGTTAGAAAAACCGCTCTAGACCTGATGGAGGGTCTTTTTCCTGTTAACATTTCCATGCTGGATAAATCACACAGAAAAAAAGACGTACAGCCTGCGCAGGAGAATGGGTAAGTAGATAAAACCAATTATCTAGTATTTTAAGCTATTTTAGTGAATGGCTATCGTGTATATACTAGTAGAAGATGACTGGAGGATATCGCTTTATCTCTGTTTCATTAACAAAATATTTTAGCTTCCTGATTTATATATCAAGAAATATCTGAGGCTATGGGGATATGATGGAAGAAATGTGGTTCGATGTTACCTTATTAAAAGGGGCTGCGACAAACCTGGGCTGCAAATCTTTTGCTCTATATCTTTTAAAAACTTAGAAAAATTGCTGCTAAGAGAAGAGAGCAATTCCATAGCCAAGATGGGTAAAACCACGAACACAATGTTTATGAACAGAACTGTAAGCGGTTGCCACAGGTATTTATTTTCTGTTCCAGTAGCAGGAACAGTAGTAAAGATGCAACAGAAGACTGTCCTGTATCTGAACACGATGCCAGGCAGAGGAGCGAAGACCCTGCCTCTGAGGGAAACCAAATCCAGAATAGGAGCAGAGACAGCACAAACGACCTAGATGACATCACGTCCAAGAAAGTATGTAGACGGCCATCAGAGGAACCGCTGTTTCTCCACCGCAACAAAGAAGTTATTATTAATGTCACTTACATTACTGTGGATATTTTTATTCATTACTTTTATCCCAATAATAATGTTTCACAGATAAATTTGCATCCGTTTTTGTCAGTAGGTGAAGTCCTGGCAAATTGGCATATTAATCATAAATGGTGATATTTAAATGCTGCCTGGCTGGATTCAGATCTCCTCCCACATCTCTTCAGCAGGTCGTCGGGGATGGGTTGTATCTGGAACACGCACGCAGGGTTGGTTATACGTTTCCTTGCAAGGCCAGCTCCCGTGCAGCAGCTGACTCACAATTTGACGCTCAAATCTGGTCTCAAAATCTGTAAAATTCATTACAACTGGCAGCCTAAATAAGAAATGTTTTTTACTGTGAGAGAACTGGCAGCAGTGTCTACAGTGCCCTGTTAATTCCATACGTGCAGGGAACAGAGGTAGCCTGGACGTAGCTGGGCTATGATAGAGATACGGCAGCTTGGAAGGGCAATTTGTAGCTTTGAAGAATTAGATAAATTTTTTCTTTCCTGTAGAAACCTGGCCATGCTCCATCCCAGGTAATGACAGTCTGCCTTCCTGAAACTCCCTCTGCTGTGCACGTGGTGATATTTTTCATTACCCACCGTCTGACTGCTGCTCCTGCTCGTGGCGGCGTTGGTCGAGCTCCGAAAAAGCTGACAGGGCTCTTCTCCCGCTCCAGGGCCTTTTTCCATATCAATGTTTCTGTTTCAAACAGCCTCCGCTTGCTTCATGACCCAGGCACTGTGGCTTGCTCGAATCACCCGTGGAGCTGACTTTTTCTGTGCATAATATAAATGAAATTCCTGTTAGTTCTTGTAAAGCTTGGTAACAGAGCTGTGGCTACATGCTCATGTCTTAGAGCATAACCGTGTGTAATCACGTTGTAATCTTCATCGCAGTTCACTTCTGACTGATTGGAAGCTCTCTGAGCTAGGGATTATATCACCAGTTAAGGTGATTACCAGTAATTTGCTTTTCAGAGTTTGAGAATTAAGTACATCTTAGAAAACCTTTTTTTTTCTTCTTTCCTAGAGCTTAAAATTATTTTAAAAGTCAAAAATTCCACAAAGACAATGTGAGGAAAATCCATTCCCTAGAAATGATGTGGATTCTCTTTGGCAACAACAGCTTTCTATGATTTCTGTTGTCCCCCCCCCCTTTGCAGCTGGAACTCATCTCCGGCCTCCGGTCAAAGCTGCAGACCCTGTGGGAGGAGAGGGAGCTCATCCTCTCTGAAGCCAGGGCGTGTGCCGAGCGAGGCGAGGAGCTGGAGGCAATGGTGCAGGACGTCTGCAAGCCCAATGAGTTTGAGCGCTACATGATGTTCATCGGTGACCTGGAGAAGGTTGTGAGCCTCTTGCTCTGCTTGTCCAGCCGCCTTGCCCGAGTCCAAAATGCCATGAGGAGGATCGATGGCAATACAGATGCTGAGGAGAAGGTGAGTGTCAAGCGAGCAGGGTATTTGAGTTGTTTCGTTAACTTCTTCCGAGGTGGGGCTGTGCTCGCCTCATTTGTCTGACAGCTCTAAAGGACAGCTGTCCATCAGCCAGGAATCCCAACAGCCGTTGCGTGGGCAGTGTTCAGCGCCACGCGACGTGGCTCCACGGCCGAAGCAGAGCGGGGCTCTGGAGTGGACACAGGTTCAGTGCTGGAGAACACCAGTGCGGGGTGAGCTCTGCAGCTGGGCTCTGGGGTTGCAGCAGCAGCAAAACCCTGCGAGGGTCCGAGCCGGAGGGGTGGCCTCTGAACCCCCGGCTGCTCCCTGCGGTGTAGCTCCAAACGTGTGCTTCAGAGGGCTTTCTGTTTTGTGGGGGTTTCCCCCCCCCGATAATTTCAACGTGGTAATTGATGCCTTTGAAATAGTATTTCACTTTATGGGCTGATCTTAACTAAAGCAAGCAGGAAGAAGATGTGGTCGTAACTTGAGACAAAACTCCCCGTAGTTGAACTCAAACAGCCAGTTTTGCTGGAAAATTAGGAATTATCTCACGTCACCAGGAAATCTTTCCAAGTCTGAAAAGTCTATTTTTTTGCTAGAGGAGGCAAACCAAATTTATCCAGGGAATGATGCCTTCCTGCTGTTCTAATTGCTTTTTATCAATACAGTACCTGCTGTTACCTCTCATTTGGAAATTAGAAAAGCACAGGGTTAGAAAAGCTGGGATTTCCTGGAGCTGGGCTGCTGCCGACCTGCAGCTCTAGAGTTTTATCGTAGTTCATGTGCAGAAGGGCTCCGAGGGAGTCCGGCCATGCAGTGTGACACCGAGAATCAAGACCTACCCGCACCAAAACGTCAGTCGTGTTAGCGTTAATAAATTTGAGCAGCATTTTACGCTGACTTTGGCCAACAGACTTAGTGGTTGGCAGGGGAGCTGCTGTTTCTTTAGTGTTATGTTAATATTCTTCACAGTAAATACATTAAAATAACTTATTCAAGAATTTGAATAGCACACTCAATAAAGACGTGGTTACGTGCCAGCATTTTAACAGCCATCTCCCAGTCACTGCCATTGCCCCGATGTTAGCAAAACCAGCGGCCTCGATCTTTGACTCCATTCTTAGGGTGTCGATGCTGACCGTTGCTCTGTGGTACATTTATGGACGCGGTCCTGAAACCGGACATTTTCCAGCAGCGCTGTCCCTGTGAAAATCATTACAGCTGAAAGAGAATTAGCTGAAATGTGAAAGGTATTAAAAGCCTGTAGAACAGGCAAGGCTTGATTCTTGTGGGTTTGTTAAGACGAAACCTTTGATGAACAGTTACTGTCTGTATCAACGTTACTTTTAATAGAAGTCACACTATCTTTTTAATACGACGTTGGCACTCTGGCCACAGGCAGCTCGCAAAATACAAAGGTATGTGCCTTAAAGAGCTTCTAATTGAATGAAGACAGACACAGGATACTTTAAAACTGCCACAAATGTTAAGTATATTGATTTTTTTTTTTTCCTGAGGGCAGCATGGAAGAAGTGAGCCTTGATGGGGTTTACTGGGTGTCTTTACCTTACAAGCCACAAGAATGAGTAATTCAATCGAGAAAAAACTCATGTGGAACACAAAGCCCACAAGAGGAAGTAATTAAACTAAATTGACTGTGGCTTCCAAATGAAGATCTAGAGTCTGCCAAGAATGATGAGTTTTCATAGTGTGCTGCTTTGTTTTTTCATTCTATTAGCAATCGCTGAACGAACGGCACAAGCTCTTGTCTCGGCAGCGGGAAGATGCAAAAGACCTGAAAGACAATCTAGATCGCAGGGAAAGGGTGGTCTCTGGTATCCTTGCCAAATACCTGACTGATCGGCAGCTCCAGGACTACCGACGCTTTGTTCAAGACAAGACCTCCTTGCTAATTGAACAGAAGGACCTCGAAGAGCAGATTAAGTTTTTTGAAGAGCAACTAGAAACTCTTGAGAAAAGCATCCCCCTCTAATACCCGCCAACACACCACCCGTTTTTACCCATCGTAATCTGTGACGTTCCCCTGGAAGTCCACAGGCGCTCGCTGCACTGGGCTCGGATCGGTGAATTCTTGCAATCCTGTTAGTGCCGCAGCATCGACAAGTGCTTGGATGCTCTGGGGATGCTCTAGGCACGCGCTGGACATGCCTCCCCCTTTGGATGGGCCAGTGACGGCATCGTACAGTATGTAGCAGGCTGCATTTTGGAAATGACTGATAGGATGTGTCGCTCCTGTTAGCTTGGCGTGTATTTCCCCTCCTTCTTGTCTGTCCATCTGTTTCCAGGTTGACATAATCTCAATAAAAGAACAATACAAACCTTTTCCCCTTGTGGGTGCATTGAGTGTTTGAAATGAAAAATGATGTGGGCGTTCAGATTCTAATGGGGGATTGCACAAAGCCATAGGAAATGTTAAGGGCCATTTCAGTGAAAACTCCTCATTTCTACTGCTTACATGTATGATGCAGTAAAAATACTCTGTAATGGAAGAAAATAATTATTTCCTTTCTTGGCAGTTGCCATCCATGAGTCTTCCCTGGCTCCACATAATCCCGGTAGCCTGTTCAGTAGCTGGTCTTAGGAGGTCAGAAAAAAAGGGTCAAAAAGAGACGATCAGGGGTGAAACTGGCTTGAATGAACACTTTTGGGAACAATAAACTCTGAACTTATTCCTGCGCAGGCATTTGCAAAGTCCTCGCTACACTTTCAAAGTGTTTCTTTTTCAAGCAGCGCCTTCAGGGGTTTGTTTTTAAGTAATTTTCAATTGTCAGTGTGCACAAGAAGCGCTGGGTGTGGGGGGAGGCTGTGCTGCAG